>NC_068439.1:30711513-30759013 GCF_023373465.1 Oncorhynchus keta
CCACCCTTGCACACGCTCGGACGTCGATCGACAGAGTGAAGTGTGTAGAGACTCTTAGACTACAAGTTGGGTAGAGGTTGAACAGAACACAACTCATCCATTGTCAGTTAAGAATAAACTGTTTTGCGTTGTGGGGGAGGGGGGATGATGACTGCGTTCATAGGGAAAGAAATAGATATTTTTGTTCTTTGCCTCTGTAGTTGCTTCAAGTCCCAACCCCCATATCCCAGCATGCCTCTATAAAGGTAAAAGGAATTCTGAACGTAAACATACAGGTGCTCCTTTCTGGTTGTGGAGGATCCAGCAGTAGTAACTGTTATTACAGAGCAGAGTACAGCATTGATGATAGGGCCTTGTGCTTTACTGCCCCCAGGTAAATTATAGTAGGCCTTCAAACTCACATACACCAGCATTACATGCCTTTGAAACTAACACACATACACAGGCATTATCCACACTGGATAATGGATTGAATCCCAGAGCTGACAAGGTAAAAATCTGTCGTTCTACCCCTGAGTAAGGCAGATAACCCACTGTTCCCCGGGCGCCGAAGACTTGGATGTCGATTAAAGCAGCTCTGATTCAGAGGGGTTGGGTTAAATGTGGAAGACACATTTCAGTTGAAAGCATTCAGTTGTACAACTGACTAGGTCTCCCCCTTTCCCCTTACATCCATTTAAAACTGCCAGAACAGCCAGGCAGTCACAAGAAGATGGACCCAACCCAGGGAACTGACAGGGGCCAGGGGCCAGGAGGGTCCCAAAGGGCTGGGGCTGTGTGTGTTGGAACTGGGAAGGGGTCAGAGGTGACCTGTCCCAGTCTGACCTGACCCTGCCTTGTCTCTAAAAAGATGACAGCCGGCATCTGAACCGATGGGTGTTGTTTGGGTCCTTGACTAGAATAACTTCTTTCACAATCTTACTCTTGACCTGGATATGTAGTAGCTGGGCTCTATGGCTCCTATTGATTGCAGAAGAGACCAGAACTGTTTCTGTAGGTTACAGGCCTGTACAGAGAATAGGATGAATATGATTGTCCAGTGAATGTACTGTTTGTTTGGGGGTTAGAGAGCCACCTGCTGGGGAGAAATAGGAACACGTTCCCTGAAATGGTACTAAATCAAATCCAATTTTATTAGTCACATACAGATGGTTAGCAGATGTTAACGCGAGTGTAGCGAAATGCTTCGGCTTCTAGTTCCGACCATGCAGTAATATCTAACGAGTAACCTAACCTAACAATTTCACAACAACTACCTGTTACACACAAGTGTAAAGGAATGAATAAGAATATGTACATAAAAATAAATGAATGAGCGATGGCCGAACGGCATAGGCAAGATGCAGTAGATGGTATAGAGTACAGTATATACATATGAGATGAGTAATGTAGGGTATGTAAAATTATATAAAGTGGCATTGTTTAAAGGGACAAGTGATACATTTATTACATCAATTCTTTCATTATTAAAGTGGCTAGAGATTAGTCAGTATGTTGGCAGCAGCCACTCAATGTTAGTGATGGCTGTTTAACAGTCTGATGGCCTTAAGATAGAAGCTGTTCTTCAGTCTCTCGGTCCCAGCTTTGATGCACCTGTACTGACCTCGCCTTCTGGATGATAGCGGGGTGAACAGGCAGTGGCTCGGGTGGTTGTTGTCCTTGATGATCTTTTTGGCCTTCCTGTGACATTGGGTGGTGTAGGTGTCCTGGAGGGCAGGTAGTTTGCCCCCAGTGATGCGTTGTGTAGACCTCACTACCCTCTGGAAAGCCTTACGGTTGTGGGCGGAGCAGTTGCCGTACCAGGCGGTGATACAGCCCGACAGAATTCTCTCGATTGTGCATCTGTAAAAGTTTGTTTTTGGGTGGTGTTTTTGGTGACAAGACACATTTCTTCAGCCTCCTGAGGTTGTACTACACAGTGACATCATTGGGGGACAGATTGGCTTTTGATCCATTATCTTCCCTGTCTAAGAAATATTGTATGAAACATCACAAGTGATTGTTACTGATGTCTGGGTAGTTTGTGGTTACTGGGAAGTGTGGGGTTAGTTCGTTCCTGTCCACAGGACATGTTAATGGTCATTCTGCTCCTGTCTTCTACGTCTTCCAGTGCCACGACCACATCCATGTGTTTTACTACTGGGTAATAAGCTATGTTTAGGAGCTGCTTGTGTCCAAAAGTCCGGTAGTTACTGAGACTTTACACATTGGTGTTAACTCACTAAACAAGGTCCATAACAAGGTCCTGTTCCAGACTAAGGTCAATTACAAGGCTACACGGAGGGAGTCCATTGGTTCTTACTGCGGAGGCCGTAAAGTCCCAGTATGTGAACTTGGCCGTCATTAAAGCAGCTCATTATCTTTTTATCTAGACGGAGTAACCAACGTTTTCTCTTCTTCCCTGTCTCTTCCCCTGTCTCTCCTTTCTCCGTCTCTTCTCTCTCCCCTGTCTCTTGTCTCTCCTCTCTCCTGTCTCTCCTCTCTCCTGTCTCTCCTCTCTCCTGTCTCTCCTCTCTCCGTCTCTTCTCTCTCCCCTGTCTCCTGTCTCTCCTCTCTCCTGTCTCTCCTCTCTCCCGTCTCTCCTCTCTCCGTCTCTTCTCTCTCTCCTGTCTCCTCTCCCATGTCTCTCGCTTCTCCCCTGTCTTCTCTCTCTGTCTCTCCTCTCTCCCGTCTCTCCTCTCTCCCGTCTCTCCTCTCCTCCCGTCTCTCTCCTCTATGTCTCTCCTCTCTCCCCTGTATCTCCTCTCTCCCCTGTCTCTCTACTCTCTCCCCTCTCCTCCCTCCTGTCTCTCCCCTCTCCTCCCTCCTGTCTCTCCCCTGTCCTCCCTCCTGTCTCTCCCCTCTCCTCCCTCCTGTCTCTCCCCTCTCCTCCCTCCTGTCTCTCCCCTTTCCTCCCTCCTGTCTCTCCCCTCTCCTCCCTCTGTCTCTCCCCTCTCCTCCCTCTGTCTCTCCCCTCTCCTCCCTCCTGTCTCTCCCCTCTCCTCCCTCCTGTCTCTCCCCTCTCCTCCCTCCTGTCTCTCCCCTCTCCTCCCTCCTGTCTCTCCCCTCTCCTCTCTGTCTCTCCCCTCTCCTCCCTCTGTCTCTCCCCTCTCCTCCCTCCTGTCTCTCTCCTCCCTCCTGTCTCTCCCCTTTCCTCCCTCCTGTCTCTCCCCTCTCCTCCCTCCTGTCTCTCCCCTCTCCTCCCTCTGTCTCTCCCCTCTCCTCCCTCCTGTCTCTCCCCTCTCCTCCCTCCTGTCTCTCCCCTTTCCTCCCTCCTGTCTCTCCCCTTTCCTCCCTCCTGTCTCTCCCCTCTCCTCCCTCCTGTCTCTCCCCTCTCCTCCCTCTGTCTCTCCCCTCTCCTCCCTCCTGTCTCTCCCCAGGGTAGTTTCTACGTCCCTAGTGAGAACTGTCTTCAGAGAGCTCACACGTGGCATGGTAGACTCTGTCGCCTCCTACTGGTGGTACACCGAGGCATACGCCGCTACTACACCACTCTGATGAAGGAGATACCACAGCTGGACCAAGTGGAAATAGGTGAGGCATCAAGATGTTACAATAGCATTTCCTCAATATTTAGCTATGTCTATGTGGCCATCAATCAAGTCAATTATTTTGTTGTTCAAAATAAAGTATGATACTTAGTAGACTTGAGCTATGCTGAGCTATGCTGTAGTTTCTTTTGTCTTTCTCTCCACAGAGGAGCTACCTGTGGAAGAAACATTAAATCATCTCACAATAGAATTACAGGTATGTGGTGTATGAGACATACAGTACTGCTAAAAACCAAGATCAACATTTTATATTAGCTATGCTTTCTGTCCTCTGTTCTACTTGTATTTCCATCAAAAATTTGATCTTAACTGCCTAATTAAATAAAGGTTAAATAAATAAAATAAAAATTCCATTATTAATTTTTTAACTTGAACAACATACAGGTAACTGCCAAAATAAAGGAAACACCAACATAGTGTCCTACTAGGGCGTTGGGCCACCACGAGCCAGAACAGCTTCAATGCATAGATACGACAAGTGTCTGAAACTCTATTGGAGGGATGCAACACCATTCTTCCAAATAAATTCCATAGTTTGGTGTTTTGTTGATGGTGGTGGAAAACACTATCTCAGGCGCCACTCCAGAATCTCCCTTAATGTTCATTTGAGTTTAGATCTGGTGACTGAGATGGCCATGGCATCTGGTTTACATTGTTTTCATGCTCATCAAACCATTTAGTGACCACTCATGCATGGGGGCATAGCCATGGTAGCCAAACTAATGGCCTTCTCAGCATTTTTATACATGACTCTAAGCATAATGGGATGTTAATTGCTTAATTAAATCGGGAACCACACCTGTGTGGGAGCGCAGCCTGCTTTCAATATACTTTGTATCCCTCATTTACTCAAGAGTTTCCATTATTTTGGCAGTTACCTATACTATATATCTAAGATAGCAGTGGCATCTGGATAAAGTAATTGAGTATATAAATAGATACTATCTGTATCCACTCTCTTCTCCTCCTCTAGGTTCAGGGAGACCATGAGAAGGAAGCAGAACATATCAGTAGAGACCTGACCCAGCTCTGGTCCACCTAACCTGCCCGTTGACCTCCAACCAGCCTCTAACCAGCACCACACACTGACCCTCGTCTGTCTCCTCTCTCCTCTCCTTCTCTAGCTGCAGGGGGGGCATGAGAAGGTAGCAGAACAGATCAGTAGAGATCTCACCCTGCTCTGCTCCCAGCTGTCGGCTTTGTGGACCCGCTTCCTGGAGGCTGCCGTACCCAACACACATATCCTGTCCCACCTGGCCCAGGAACACCACACACTCAGGGTGAGCCCTAACCCCTGACCTCCTCAGGAACATCACACACCCCCCTAGATACTATCTGATATATTATGAAGTATGCAACACTAGAGGACGAGGCCTTGAACCCTCCAGAGTCCACTATTCTGATTAGGTTTTGTGTGTGAGATTGCGTAAGAGTTTTACAGCCAGATAAAACACACCAGCTGATGATTAGTCCCTATAGACCTCAATGCCTTGAATAGACATTTATATCTGAGAATCCCAAATGTAATTTGCATTTAATCATTGGAATGATTCATATTAATGTAATGTAATTCCCACTCCTCTCCTCAGTGTTGCTAGCAGTTCTCCAGGCTCTTGTCTCTCACAGTGTTAGTTTCATCTCTCCTGTCTGTCTGTCTGTCTGTCTGTCTGTCTGTCTGTCTGTCTGTCTGTCTGTCTGTCTGTCTGTCTGTCTGTCTGTCTGTCTGTCTGTCTGTCTGTCTGTCTGTCTGTCTCATAATGAACACAGCATGTCTCCATCACAGGAGGTTGGTGACGGCTTAATTGGGACGGACGGGCTCGTGGTAACGGCTGGAGCGGAATAGGTGGAATGGTATCAAATACATCAAACTCATGGTTTGATGCCATTCCATTAGCTCCGTTCCAGCCATTATTGGGCGCTGTCCTCCCTTCAGCAGCCTCCACTGGACTCTCCATATTAGTTTACCTTCAGGGGTTAGTTTCATGGTTCCACCCACCGGAGGGTGGGATTTTAATGAACATTAATGAACATACAGAAACACTGTAACACTGTTGCTTGATGTTCCTGACTCTGTCTGTGACTTCATAACAGGAGGCAGGTTTAGTTACACTTTAGAGGGATTTTTGTATTTATTTCTGTTTAACAGATTTTTATAAATGACTCTAAGCATGATGGGATGTTAATGAATTGTTTAGATAACTCACACCTGTGTGGAAGCACCTGCTTTCAATATACTTTGTATCCCTCATTTATCTCAAGTGTTTCCATTGTTTTGGCAGTTACCAATACTTTTACACCATTTCTCTTTTTGATGTTGTTATTTTGAAAATCAAGTCGTTGCCTTTTGTGCAGACAGCACTAACTCGGTAAGTTTCTCAGTGAGGAAATGAAGATTGTTTTTGTTTTGTATTTTGTGCCGATGTCAGGTCAGGCGATTTTCAGAGGCATACTTCTTCACAGAACACCCCAAAGAGACATCCCTGACATTTCAAGAGGACCTGTGAGTACTGCCATTCCAGGAGCACAACGATGCAGTTTTATCACTCTGTTCTAGATTTAATTTGATGTTAATGCTGTATCTAAGACTTCCTTCTATGAATGGAGAAAAGGTAGGCCTAGTGTGTTTGAGTGATTATGACAGATATCTTCTATCTCCTGGTTAAAGGATCAACAGACACTGTCAGATAGCTGTGGAGGTGCGTAACTCCAACTACCTGACCAGGATGCCACCATTACCTGTAGAGTGCCTGGACATTGACGGATACTGGAACAGCCTGCCTATCATCTTCGAAGACCGATATGTAGAGTCTCCACGGACAGGTGAGTCCAGGATTTCATTCAACAGCGATAGACTTTAACCCTTGGCCTATAATTTCTGCGACCGCACAGAAATCTAATAAAAATAATACAAAAATCCCCATTAAAATCTGTTTAGGGGCCTCCCGGGTGCATCGCAGTGGTAGCTGTGCCACCAGAGATTCTGGGTTCGAGCCCAGGCTCTCTCGCAGCCGGCCGTGACTGGGAGGCCCATGGGGAGGTGCACAATTGGCCCAGCATCGTCCGGGTTAGGGAGGGTTTGGCCGGCAGGAATGTCCTTGTCTTATCGCGCACTAGCGACTCCTGTGGTTGGCCGAGCGCAGTGCACGCCGACCAGGTCACCAGGTGTACGGTGTTTCCTCTGACACATTGGTGTGGCTGGCTTTCGGGTTGGATGTGCATTGTGTCAAGAAGCAGTGCAGTCGGGTTGTGTTTCGGAGGACGCATGGCTCTTGACCTTTGCCTCTCCAGAGTCCATACGGGAGTTGCAGTGATGAGGCAAGACTGCCAATTGGATACCACGAAATTGGGTAAAAAAATAAAAATAAAATAATAATCTGTCTGTTTAAACTAGAGAGATGTGTTTTATTTTTGCATGGGCTGTGTTTCAATCCACTGCATCTGCCGATGTCGCCCTTCTGCGTCTGCGCTGAAAGGTGGCAGAGAGAGAGTGGTGTTTGTCATACCATAAGACATCTAGAAAAATCTGTCTTCTTATGAAAACTTCTGAACGGTTTGGCTTACAAACTGTTATGACCACGATGCTCTAGGATGCCCACAAGCCTCACAAGCCTCATCTGAAGGCCCCCGGTACCATTTAAAACAATGTATGGAAGTATATATGGAGAAAGTTTAGTATCTAAAATAAGGGGATTAATACCTGTCAAATATCTTTCTTATATCTCTCAGATAGATTCAGAACAAATTCAGAACAAACTTCATTTCGATGTTTGGGACTATCTGTTGTTTCATGGAGTGAATCTGTTAGTAAATTGCCTACGAGCAGTAATGCCAAATTCAATGTTTCATCCAATATGTTTTTATATTTTTTTTAATACCTTAAGGGGTCTTAAAATTCAAATCAAATAGCTAACTGATCCTTGGTATGACCTTAAAACAATTCCATATTTTAGCTTAGAGGATTAAAGGCAATTTCCTGACTTTCCCCTTTAAGCAGTACGTAGGTAGTTTATCTGTTTTAGTTTGAATCCTGACCTGTGTCTGCTTTTAGTTTTGCTAACAATGCTGTTTTATCTGGTTCAGATCCATACGTATTTAAGTAGTGTAGACCAGTATCATTTAAACATCTAGTATTAGCGTAAGACCTAACATTTTTCTCCATCTTTATGTATAGATTGGGGATCATATGCACCAACACATCTGCCCACCAGTGAGCAGGCCATCCCCAAGCCTCCTGTCACTGATATTAGTCCTCCTGCCCTGGACCAGCTCGCCAGCTCACCAGCAATACCAACCCAGGAGCCTAAAGACAGTGAGGCTACGTACAGGTCTCTCATAGGAGAGCAGAGCACCAGCGTTATTACTGACAAGATAGGTTCTCCATCTATTGAGACTCCAGACCCAGACCAGGCAGAAACAGACCGGGGAGAGCCAGTCCAGCCAGGGGATCCAGAGGAGCAGACTGAGACAGAGGAGATCTCAGAGGAGAGCCCTGGTTTAGGACTGAGGTTCCTTACAGTCAGACCCACTGATGTGGATCCGTTCAGAGGAGAGGCAGTGCTCTCCTCCAACCACAAACACTGTACAGACCCACAACATACTTCTAACAGTGAAGACACAACTTGGAAAGACTTGGAGAACCATCAAGACATTATCACACAGAGATACCAGAACATTATCAGTACAGGAATTGACTTGGATGTAGAAGAGAAGGACGTTGCTATAGACGTCGACAGCAAGGATGGTCCTCTGAGCAGTCTAACCACTAACTCCCAGGCTCCACTCAAAGATCATCCCCTCACGCCCCCTCTACCTACAGACCTGAGGAGAGAACTGGCCAACCGAGGGGTGGGGGTTGGTGGCTCCAAGATCCTAAACCGCTCCCCCTCCGTCATCTCCGACTCTGGCATCGAGAGCGAGCCCAGCTCGATGGCTTGGCCCCTGGATGTTTATCGGACAGGAGGAGGGCGCCCTCTGGAGGAGAGCCTGGTACTGCAGCGCCTGGCGAGGAGAAACCCGGCCCACCGCAGTTCCCTAGAGGGCCTGCAGACAGAGAGCGGAAACAGCAGGGGCAGCCTGCCCAGTGGAGGGGGTGGCAGCGCTGGCATCCAGGCCTCCCTCACCTCCATCTCCTCCCTGCCCTACGAGGACGACGAGGAACAGAGGAACCAGCTCAGTAAACTGACCAAGTCTGTCTCAGCTCCTCAGATCTCCAGCCCTGAGGACACAGAAGAGGACCAGGGAGGAGCGGAGGAGGAGGTAGACACGGAGAGCGAGGGGACCAGCGGGTACCAGGACCAGGAGGAGGGATACACTACCATCTCCACTGCTGACACTAATGTAACGACTGGGGATGTGATCAGACACATGGAGTCCTTATCCGGGGTTAACCACTCCTCTCTGGAGGACATCCAGGAGGGAGAGCTGCCTGAGTTTGGTCTGTATGACTGGGGAGCAGCTCTGTCACCGCCCCAGCAGGTGACCAGAGCTCATCAGGAGAGTGGTTGTGATCTTAAAGAAACTCTTAGATCTAATGAATCTGCTCTGCCAGAGACCCTGTCAGACACTCAGGACATGAAGGCAGTCTTAAGTGGCATTAGTCGAGTTCCTGAAGTCTTGCTGTTCCAACAGTATGTTGAAGGTCATGATGACATGAAGGATCCAGCTATAGTCCGTCAGATGGAGGATAAGAACCATCACAGAGGAGATAGCAGTGGTGTGTTAAACTCAGTTGACCCAGGTCTCTGTGAAGTAGAGATCGGCCCCTGTAGCTGTGAGACCAAACCCTGTGAACATGACAGCAGTGTGCTGGTGGACGATGTGAAGGATAATCCAGTCAGGGATGACTGTCAGAGTCTCCATCAGATTGGGTTGAATGACCTTGTTGACCAGGAACGGCTGGATCATCACCAGACTACGTCCCAGAGCCTCCATCGGGTCGGGTTGCGTGACCTAGTGGTGGTCTCACAGAGGAAGAGCCTCCATGACCCCAGGCCTATCCCCTCTATCCCCAACCACACAGAGAGACCCATCCACCTCCTAGGCCTTATTGCCAATGATACGGCCAGGCCTGATGACCTCATAGGGCTCCCGGCCAATGAGAGAGAGGAGCTGGATCTCAACGGTCAGACGAAGCTGGCTAAGATCCCCAGTAGCTCGGGGTCAGTGGCGGGCTCGGGGTCAAGCTCAGGGTCAAACTCAGGGTCAGGCCTATCCTTTATGAATAGGAAGATGGTGGAGGTGGTGAATATGTCTGTGTCCTGCGCTCCGACCTGTCTTCCCTTCTCCTCCGTTGTCCGGGACTCACCGTCCATTAGCGGCATCTCCACTCGACAAGCCGCATCCCCCATTACCCATCAGCCCCTGGGCTCCTTCGGCATCATCTCTTCATCCTCGTCCAATGCCCTGGGGCCAGATGATGAAACAAACGAGAGGATGCTGCAGTGAGTTGTTTAATCTTTCTAGTTTTAGAATGAGAAGAAATGCTGCAGTGAGTTGTGGGGAACCAGTCATAGATGTGTGAGAAGTCAGACGTTTTCATTGCTCTTTTTCCTCTTTGATGATGAGTTCTTCTGAGCGTGTGCATATGCATATAACATTGTGATTTCCCATAATGATGCTGCTGTGATTTCCCATAATGATGCCACCTCTGCCTGCATTGTGTTCCAGTTTCTACAGGTCCAAAGAGGATCTGGTGAAGGAGCTGGTATTCCAGGCAACCCTGTACAGTGACCTCCCTCACCTGGCCTCCGACCTGCCCTACTTCCCCCCTGAGGAGGAGGATGAGGAGTTTGAGGATGGCATACACCTGGTCGTCTGTGTCCACGGCCTTGATGGTGAGACCAATCAATCAATCAATCAATCAAATCAACCAGATCAGCCAGATCCTGATCCACCAGGTTGTATATGTCCATTGCCTAGATAATAAAACATCACACAATGTTATCCAATGCTAGAACAATAAAGCTTTACTCAAAAGAACTGAATAGTTCAGAATATGGTTTGGGTCCGCCCTCTATACTTACATACTGATCAGGGCCAGGAGTTTAAAGCTGTATTGTTGTATTGTCTCCTAGGCAACAGTGCAGACCTTCGCCTGGTGAAGACCTTCATAGAACTGGGATTACCAGGGTCCAGACTGGACTTCCTCATGTCTGAGAGGAACCAGGTAAAATACAGAATATTCTGTCCGCACATTAGTACAATAAACATTGATTTTAGAGAATCGATAATTGGTATGAGCGACTCCTGTGAATATGCTTTAATTTTAGGTCTGCCAGATCACCCTTGTAAATAAGTTATTTTGATCTCGGTAGGATTTCCTGGTTAAATAAATGTGAAAATGTGTTGTTTTCCTGTTCCTTGGCTGTAGACTGACACGTTTGCAGATTTTGACACCATGACGGACAGGCTACTAGACGAGATTATCCAGCACATTCAGCTGTACAACCTCACCATTGGACGGATAAGGTCAGTATCCTAACCACTACACAACATTAAAGACATTCTCCTAACCACTACACAGCATTAAGATTAGTTCTAACCGTGACACAACATTATGGTCAGTTCTAACCACCACACAACATTAAGGTCAGTTCTAACCACCACACAACATTAAGGTCAGTTCTAACCATCACACAACATTAAGGTCAGTTCTAACCATCACACAACATTAAGGTCAGTTCTAACCATCACACAACATTAAGGTCAGTTCTAACCGTCACACAACATTAAGGTCAGTTCTAACCATCACACAACATTAAGGTCAGTTCTAACCACCACACAACATTAAGGTCAGTTCTAACCATCACACAACATTAAGGTCAGTTCAAACCATCACACAACATTAAGGTCAGTTCTAACCATCACACAACATTAAGGTCAGTTCTAACCATCACACAACATTAAGGTCAGTTCTAACCACCACACAACATTAAGGTCAGTTCTAACCACCACACAACATTAAGGTCAGTTCTAACATCCACACAACATTAAGGTCAGTTCTAACCACCACACAACATTAAGGTCAGTTCTAACATCCACACAACATTAAGGTCAGTTCAAACCATCACACGACATTAAGGTCAGTTCTAACCATCACACAACATTAAGGTCAGTTCTAACCACCACACAACATAAAGACACAGTACAGTAATAGGAGGCAATGGAGAAACAAAATTGATGTAGTATTCTATATAGCCACTAGATGGAGGCATATGAATACATGATGATATTACATGATGATATTCCCTGGCAGGTCCTCAATTGCATTCACCTTGCATCCTCAGAGGTCCTTCCCCTCTGACCTTCTCCAATGGGTTTTGAGAAGAAGACGAGGAGATAGTACGCAAGCAGTACTTTGAGATCTTCCCCACAGCCTTTTATCAATTCGATTTGCTCACCTCGTCTGTCCTCTCTCCTCCGTCCTCTCTCCTCCGTCCTCTCTCCTCCATCCTCTCGCCTCCGTCCTCTCGCCTCCATCCTCTCTCCTCCGTCCTCTCTCCTCCGTCCTCTCTCCTCCGTCCTCTCTCCTCCATCCTCTCTCCTCCGTCCTCTCTCCTCCGTCCTCTCTCCTCCATCCTCTCGCCTCCGTCCTCTCGCCTCCGACCTCACACCTCCTTTCGAAAAGGTCAAAGTTAATGAAGGAGTGTCAGCGTGGGTGGAAATGTGCTTGCTTGAAATGAGACGGTCCTTCTCCACTCACAAGTCATTGGGCAAATGACGTTCACAGAGGTGGATCCCAAAATAAATATGTAAAGTGATCAAAACAAATGAAGTTATTTTTGCACTGCATTTTATAAAAAATAATAAGTAGTGTATTGTTTTTAAACGTGTGCATGTAATTCTCCTCTGACAAAGCAAAATCTGATTTAAAGGGGGTGTGGCAGATTTCCACTTCGGTTTTCAGGTCATGGAGGAGAGAAGACGGAGGATGGACTTTTGCCCAAAAGAGAACCCCCTCCCCCCCCTGTCTCAGCTCAATTCCAAACCCTATCAAACTGATGGCCAGTTAAAGCAGATGAGGCTGGTGGGAGGAGCTATAGTAGGACGGGCTCATTGTCATGTCTGGAATGGAATGGCGTCAAACATGCGGTTTCCATGTCTTTTATACCGTTCCATTTATTCCAATCCAGCCATTACAATGAGTCCGTCCTCCTATAGCTCCTCTCACCAGCCCCCTCTGAGTTAGAGCTTTTAATAACCAAGCAATGAAGGATATTCCTGTGCACTGTCAATCACTTAGCATTGTCTTTGATATGAAGAACTGAAACGTTTAAATTATTTCATTTAACCTTTATTTAAATAGGTAAGTCAGTTTAGAACAAATTCTTATTTACAATGACAGCCTACCGGGGAACAGTGGGCTAACTGCCTTGTTCAGGGGCAGAACAACAGATTTTTACCTTGTCAACTCAGGGATTCCATCCAGCAAACTTTTGGTTACTGGCCCAATGCTCTAACCACTAGGCTACCTGCCACCCCGGCATATTTTTCTCCGCAGCATAACACTTCTAATGGGTCCAAGTACAGTAATTCATCATGTACAATAATTGCCCTAAATATGCCAATGTTCCTATCTGAGTTTCTGGGTATGCTATTTAAGTATGTATTCTTTTCAACATTGTTTATACTCTGAAAAACTGTGACTAAAGACATGGAGTGCCACAGAAGCAGCTGTCTCTCTCCACATCGCCTCTATACTTAGTGTTAAACCGATGAAGAAGTTGTCAGGAGCTGGTGTTGAGGGAAGCTGCCCAGTACTTTGATGATGGTGATACTACTGTAATTAGCAGATGGGAAATGAACATCTAAGGAAATCTAGTGTCTCATTGACTACTGGGACAAAGCAGCTCATTACTCTAGCTACCACTATCATAGCCATTAAGACGGCACGACGGCGCCTTGCTTTGGAGGACGATTATTTGAACATTAATCATTTATTTGGAGTTAACAGCAGATTGGATGAGCTACCCTCATCCTGAACACTTTATACTAATAGAGTAAATACCATGGGGCAAAGAATTGGAGGCACTTATTTCTGTGCATAGCTTCTACTCTGGAGGTCTTGTCATTTGGTACTATTTTGTCTAACGAGATCTGGGTAGCAGCAGAGTGATTTTTCTGAGTGATCTCTTTTCAACCCTCAGTTTCATCGGTCACTCTCTTGGGAACGTGATCATCCGGTCGGTTCTGACAAGGCCTCGGTTCCGCTGCTACCTGATCAAACTGCACACCTTCCTGTCTCTGTCCGGACCACACCTGGGAACTCTGTACAACAACAGCACGCTGGTCAGCACAGGTGAGGTGGGGAGGGGTCAGTATACCTACCTACTTGGACCTTTGAAATCCTTGCAAAACCTAGGCCATTGTTGACTCAGCATGGAGAATAGAAACAGCTCATCGCAGATATATACTGTCTTACTGCAAGAATTGTTTGTGATTTTTGTCTTACCATTCTGTGTAGTAATTGCATTCAGCTCTGCTCTGTCCTCCTCCCAGTGTCTTCAAAAGGGGGAGTGTATGTCTAATTCAGAGGACTGTTACAGGTCTGTGGCTGATGCAGAAGCTGAAGAAATCCGGATCGTTGCTGCAGCTTACCTGCAGAGATCATACCGATCCTCGGAAAACATTCCTCTATCTCCTCAGCCAGAAACCAGGTAGATACTGCTATAATGGATGAGGAGCTATACTGTAAGAGCACAATGAGTTTAAATATTCATAAATACATTTGGTCATCTTGTCTTTTTTTGTTTTGTTTTCTCTTTTCCTCTCCATATCATGTGGCTAACTCAGACTCCACTAGCTAGCTCTGTTCTGGGAAGCCCCCCTCCCCTGTGTGAGATGAACAAAGCAAAGACACCAAGTAGATGAAACACTTTTTTCTTCGAGCTGTGTCGGGCTGACAAAATGATGCAAACCCTGTCATTTGAAACCCAGCAGTGCACTCCTTTAAAAGCACAGTGACAAGAGACACGAGAAAAAACACCGCTTTATCAGTCGAGGGCTGTCAAACGATGATGATGGCACCAAGTCATACATAAATATAACCTACAAACACTTTTGCTCTCTCTCTCTCTCTCTCTCTCTCTCTCTCTCTCTCTCTCTCTCTCTCTCTCTCTCTCTCTCTCTCTCTCTCTCTCTCTCTCTCTCTCTCTCTCTCTCTCTCTCTCTCTCTCTCTCTCTCTCTCTCTCTGTCTCTGTCTCTGTCTCTCTGTGTGTGTCTCTCTCTCTCTCTCTGTCTCTCTGTGTCTCTCTCTCTCTCTCCGCCCTCTGTTTGTCTGGTTTCTCAGGGCTCCAGTTTTTCAAGAATGTGGTGTTGGTGGCATCGCCTCAGGACAGATATGTTCCCTTCCACTCTGCCAGGATAGAGATGTGCAGGACTGCACTCAAAGACAGGACCACAGGTTATAGCACCACTCACTGCAGCTCCTATGTCCTTATCGTTCTCCACCAAATGTATCTCAGAAGCATTTCATCACATAATGTACCTCTTTGTTGACGTGCCAATGTAATTACATAAATACAGAAAGCTTTTAACGTTCCGTCAGAGACTGAACCCTAACATGTCTGTCTGTGTTTCCACACTGTAGGTCTCCATGTAAACTAACTGACATGCACTTCTGTCTCCGTATCCAAGGTCCAGTGTACACGGAGATGATCAACAACCTACTCCAGCCGTTGGTGGGGTCTAAAGACTGTCGTCTGATTCGCCAGAATGTGTTCCACGCCCTGCCCAACACCGCCAACACTCTGATTGGCCGAGCCGCTCACATCGCCGTGCTCGACTCTGAACTCTTCTTGGAGAAGTTCTTCCTGGTAGCAGGGCTCAACTACTTTAAATAGAACTTCAAACTACTTAAAACAGTATTTCAAACTACATTAAAGGGATACTTCAGGATTTTGGCAATGAAATCCTTTATCTACATCCCCAGAGTCAGATTAACTTGTGGATACCATTTGATTTTCTCTGTGTGCAGTTTGAAGGAAGTTGCTAATTAGCTTTAGCGCAATTGCTAACTAGCGTTAGCACAATGACTGGATGTCTATGGTAACTGCTAGCATGCTATATACCATAGACTTCCTGTCATTGCGCTAATGCTAGTCAGCATTTGCTCACAAAACGACCTCTAACTTCCTTCATACTGGATGCAGATACATGGATAAAAAATGTATGAGTTCATCTGACTATGGGAAAGTAGAAAAAGGGCTTCATTGCCAAACACCCGAAGTATCCTTTTAAATAGAGGCTCACCTACTTCAAGTACAGGCTCAAATACTTAAAGTAGATCCACTACTTCAAATAGAGCTGTAGCTACAAATAAACTGTGTGTGTGTGTGTGTGTGTGTGTGTGTGTGTGTATGTATGGCTTAGAGAGGCCCTAGGTCTTAATGAAGATCTCCTTGTTGTGGTTGACCGGATAGGAGGATTTGGCGAGAGAAAGGGGGTTGCACCACGACTATATTGTGTGTGTGTGTGTGTGTGTGTGTGTGTGTGTGTGTGTGTGTGTGTGTGTGTGTGTGTGTGTGTGTGTGTGTGTGTGTGTGTGTGTGTGTGTGTGTGTGTGTGTGTGTGTGTGTGTGTGTGTGTGTGTGTGTGTGTGTGTGTGTGTGTGTGTGTGTGTGTGTATGTGTGTGTGTGTGTGTGTGTGTGTGTGTGTGTGTGTGTATACACACAGTACCAGTCTAAAGTTTGGACACACCTACTCTTACCAAGGTTTAAAAAAACAAAACTATTTTCTACATTGTAGAAAGAAAAGTGAAGACATCTAAACTATGAAATAAGACATATGGAATCATGTAGTAAAAGCTCAGAAAAATAAAGGGAACACTAAAATAACACATCCTAGATCTGAATGAATGAAATATTATTATTAAATACTTTTTTCTTTACATAGTTGAATGTGCTGACAACAAAATCACACAAAAATTATCAATGGAAATCAAATTTATCAACCCATGGAGGTCTGGATTTGGAGTCGCACTCAAAACTAAAGTGGAAAACCACACTACAGGCTGATCCAACTTTGATGTAATGTCCTTAAAACAAGTCAAAATGAGGCTCAGTGGTGTGTGTAGCCTCCACGTGCCTGTCATGACCTCTTTCATCTACATGCTGGGCATGGGACGGCTCAGCCAGCTTCATGAGGCCTCCTGCACAAAGGCGGAGGTAGCGGTCCTGCTGCTGGGTTGTGCCCTGCCCTCCACCCTGATGTACTGCCCGTCTCCTGGTAGCGCTCCATGTTCTGGACAGCACACTGACAGACCTGGCCTTCTTGCCACAGTCACCTGGACTGTATTTCAATTAGCATGTGTGCCTTGTTAAAAGCTCATTTGTGGAATTTCATTCCTTCTTAATGCGCTTGAGCCAATCGGTTGTGTTGTGACAAGGTATGGGTGGTAAAACAGAAGATGGCCCTATTTGGTAAAAGACCAAGTCCATAGTATGGCAAGAACACATCAAATAAGCAAAGAGAAACGACAGTCCATCATTAATTTAAGACATGAAGGTCTGTCAATCTGGTTAAATGGTAAAATTTGCACATTTGTGGCCTGCTGGAGCTTTGAAAGTTTCTTCGGAAGTGCAGCCTCCTCGTCTCCAAAAACCATCACAGCAAGCCTTCTTATGATGTTAAACTGGCTCTCAGTTTGATTTTGAGATTGACTTGGAGTTACATTGTGTTGTTTAAGTGTTCCCAGCAGGAAAGGAAGAGCCACCCTTTGACTTGTTAGCTTTGCACACTCTGGCATTCTCTCAGCCAGCTTCATGAGGTAGTCACCTGGACTGATAGCATGTTCTTGTTAAAAGCTCATTTGTGGAATTTCATTCCTTCTTAAGCTTGAGCCAGCCAAGGTATGGGTGGTAAAACAGAAGATGGCCCTATTTGGTAAAAGACCAGTCCATAGTATGGCAAGAACACATCAAATGACAGTCCATCATTAATTTAAGACATGAAGGTCTGTCAATCAGAGCTTTGAAAACAGACAAAAACCATCTATGATAAAAGTGGCATCCAGACTGCTTCAGAGGATAAGATTGCTTCCAGCCTCAGAATCAGCCCAAATAAATGCCAGAGTTCATGGTTCAGAGGAGATTGTGTGAATCAGGCCTTCATGGTCGAATTGCTGCAAATGTACCACTACGAAAGGACATGAATAATAAGAAGAGACTTGCTTGAGCCAAGAAACCCAAGCAATGAACATTAGACCGGTGGGAATCTGTCCCTTAATCTGATGAGTCCAAATTTGATATTTTTGGTTCCAACCACCATGTCTTTGTGAGACGCAGAGTAGATGAACGGATGATCTCTGCATGTGTGGTTCACACCATAAAGCATGGAGGAGGAGGTGTGATGGTGTGGGGGTGCTTTTCCAGGTGACACTGTCAGTGATTTATATAGAATTCTAGGCACACTTAAACGGCATGGCTACCACAGCATTCAGCAGCGATACACCATCCCATTTGGTTTGCGCTTTGTGGGACAATCATTTGTTTTTCAACAGGACAATGACCCAAAACACACCTCCAGGCTGTGTAAGGCCTATTTGACCAAGAAGGAGAGTAATGGAGTGCTGCATCAAATGACCTGGCCTCCACAATCAGCCGACCTCAAACCAATTGAGATGGTTTGGGATGAGTTATGATGAGTTGGACTGCAGAGGCAAGAAAAAGCAGCCAACAAATGCAGTGAATGTCAGAACTCATTCAAGACTGTTGGAAAATAATTCCAGGTGAAACTGGTTGAGAGAATGCCAATAGTGTGGAAAGCTGTCATCAAGGCAAAGGGTGGCTACTTTGAAGAATCTAAAATATATTTTGATTTGTTTAATACTTTTTGGTAACTACATGATTCCATATGTGTTATTTCATAGTTTTGATGTCTTCACTATTATTCTACAATTTAGAAAATAGTAAAAATGATGAAAAACACTTGAATGAGTAGGTGTGTCCAAACTTTTGACTGGTACTGTAAATATATAAAATATGTTTACCCCTGTTGTCAAGGAGGTGGTCATAAGCTCTATACAATCCATCCATATGAACAGTTGTATTCAGTATGTCAAGTGAAATGACTGACGTAGCGCATCGTGTGGCTCATGTTGATGTTGTGTAGGCCTTATGAACTCCCCTTCATCCCAAAGTATAGTCAACGTAATGTTCATCCCAAAGCACTACCAAATGATATTTATACTCTAGAGCATTTCTTTTTTGGTCATGAATCCTGACCTGAAATGACTAGTCTGAATGAATCACTGGATAAAGGATCTACTTGAAGAATTGCATGTATGAAATTGATTAAAAAAAACGAATAAGATAGTTGCTTGGAATTGAACTACTTGATTGTACATTTTATAATAGACATGTTTCAAACTCTACAGATAACTATTGTATAAAGTACAATTGTTTCTTTTTACGAATGGAATTTAGATATCATTTTAAATAATGTCTTTTTTATTATGTCATATCCATACGTTCGTCAGACTATGAACATTGTATTGTGGATTTTAAATCATACAATTTCAACATATAACATGAAGGCCAAATCAAGAGGTTAACCCTCTCTGCAGTATACACTGTAATATATATATATATACAATGCAAGGAGAAGGTGTTCCATATATTTATTGTATAAGTTGATATATATTACATATCTAAAAAGTGTGTGTTTGTGGAAAGAATTTGTGTGTCAATCAAACTGCTATATTGAGTTGAAGGCTTATCAACCATGTAATGCCTTTGTGTTCTTTAAAATAAGGTATATCCCAACCTCCATAAGGTATAATTGACCTTCTACCGACTGTATTGATCCTATTGAGATATAAGCGTTACTACACTGAGATATGATAATTGCTATACTGAGATATGAGTATTACAATACTAAGATACAGTTGAAGTCGGAAGTTTACATACATCTTATCCAAATACATGTAAACTCAGTTTTGAACAATTCCTGACATTTAATCCGAGTAAAAATTCCCTGTCTTAGGTCAGTTAGGATCACCATTTTATTTTAAGAATGTGAAATGTCAGAATAATTAATAATTTCATCACATTCCCAGTGGGTCAGAAGTTTACATACACTCAATTAGTATGGGTCAAACATTTCAGGTAGCCTTCCACAAGCTTCCCACAATAACTTGGGTGAATTTTGGCCCATTCCTCCTGACAGAGCTGGTGTAACTGAGTCAGGTTTGTAGGCCTCATTGCTCGCACACACTTTTTCAGTTCTGCCCACAAATTTTCTATGGGATTGAGGTCAGGGCTTTGTGATGGCCACTCCAATACCTTGACTTTGTTGTCCTTAATCCATTTTGCCACAACTTTGGAAGTATGCTTGGGGTCATTGTCCATTTGGAAGACCCATTTGCGACCAAGCTTTAACTTCCTGTCTGATGTCTTGAGATGTTGCTTCAATACCTGTATATCCCCATAATTTTCCTCCCTCATGAAGCCAACTATTTTGTGAAGTGCACCAGTCCCTCCTGCAGCAAAGCACAAAATGATGCTGCCATCCCCGTGCTTCACGTTTGGGATGGTGTTCTTCGGCTTGCAATCCTCCCCCTTTTTCCTCCAAACATAGCAATGGTCATTATGGCCAAACAGTTTTATTTTTGTTTCATCAGACCAGAGGACATTTCTCCAAAAAGTACGATCTTTGTCCCCATGTGCAGTTGCAAACCGTAGTCTGGCTGTTTTTATGGCAGGTTTTGGAGCAGTGGCTTCGTCCTTGCTGAGCGGCCTTTCAGGTTATGTTGATATAGGACTCGTTTTACTGTGAATATAGATACCCTTGTACCTTGTTTCCTCCAGCTTCTCCACAAGGTCCTCTGCTGTTCTAGGATTGATTTGCATTTTTCGCACCAAAGTACGTTCATCTCTAGGAGACAGAACGCATCTCCTCCCTGAGTGGTATGATGACTGCACGATCCCATGCTTTTTATACTTGCGTATTATTGTTTGTATAGATAAACATGGTACCTTTAGGCATTTGGAAATTTCTCCCAAGGATGAAGCAGACTTGTGGGGGTCTACAATTTTTTTTCTGAGGTCTTGGCTGATTTCTTTTGATTTTCCCATGATGTCAAGTAAAGAGGCACTGAGTTTGAATGTAGTCCTGGAAATACATCCACAGGTACACCTCCAATTGACTCAAATTATGCCAATAGCCTATCAGAAGCTTCTAAAGCCTTGACATCATTTTCTGGAATTTTCCAAGCTGTTTAAAGGCACAGTCAACTTTGTGTATGTAAACTTCTGACTGAAGTTTGAAGTGAAATAATCTGTCTGTAAACAATTGTTGGAAAAAAATACTTGTGTCATGCACAAAGTAGATGTCCTAACCGACTTGCCAAAACTATAGTTTGTTTATAATGAATGTGTGGAGGGGTTGAAAAAAGAGTTTTAATGACTCCAACCTTAGTGTATGTAAATGTCCGACTTCAACTGTATGAGTATTACTATACTGAGATATGAGTCTTATTAACTACACTGCGATATGAGTCTTATTATCTACACTGAGATATGAGTTTTACTAACTACACTGAGATATGAGTGTTACTATACTGAGATATGAGTGTTACTATACTGAGATATGAGTGTTACTATCCTGAGATATGAGTATTACTATACTGAGATATGAGTCTTACTATCTACACTGAGATATGAGTCTTACTATCTACACTGAGATATGAGTCTTACTATCTACACTGAGATATGAGTCTTACTAACTACACTGAGATATGAGTGTTGCTATGCTGAGGTGTGTCTTTACTGAGTCCATTGTGTAATTATCTGGGTTGATTAAGATTTTAAATATCATAGAATCAGGAAATAACAATGGCTTTGCCACATATCCCTTGGAAACTACCATAGATTAAAAAAAATAAGATTTATCACACTGTTTGTGCGTTGCTTCTAGAGTTATATTTTGTATGCACTGATCGAATCTTTAAATGTTGCTACCTTGTCTATGACAGGAACAGTATAATAAGGAAGTCACTTTCCTGCATCTGAGAACAGTGTCTCTCCTATAGACACTGACTGGTAGGCACTGTGCTTCTCAAGATCAAATAATGTTTACATTTTTAGATTTACAGGGATGTTGTCATGGCATCACATGGAGGGTGACTGAAGGTGTGTCTATGGAGGTCATATACCTATACAGGCCTGTATTTATTCTTTGCACTGGTTTGACTGACAAGTGCACTTTATGGTGGACGTTTACATCAAGTAGGCCAAAAGAACCACTTGCTTTACGAAGTCCACGCACTCCAAGGTTGTCCTTCATGGATGGATACTTTACATGATATTGTACATACTCCGTTCTCCCTGCACAGGTCAGCTTTGAAGGATGTGTCCATGCAGCTAGCGCCAAGCCACAAAGCTTGACCTTACTCGTCTCCTATTGTAACGTCTCCTAGTGTTCTGTTGTCACTGTCATTAAGCCCTTTCCTAGTGTCCTTGCAGTACAAAAGGTAACATCTCCAAGTGGTATTTTTCTTAAGTTGAGCTCCTGCGGCTGCTCTGTGTGCTACAGTGCTGCCTGGTAAGCAGAGTGTCACTGTGATTGACTTGAATTAAATGGCTCCCGTTAGGACACACACACATGAGCGCACGCACGCCGCGCACACATACACACCAATAGAAAGGTGGCTAGGTTGTTCCCGTTAGGACGATGAGGAGATGGCTGGTTGTGAAACCTCTACAGCAGCTGTGTCAGCAGTCTGGTAGAGCTAGCAGGCTTCATGCATCATTTCCTTCTGACATCCCTCTTGCCTGTTTGCTTTTACCCCCAAAGGGCCAAATTCTGTTTGTCTGTTTGCCCAAAGGTTTACATTGTTCGTGAAGTAAAGGTTTGAGTTTTCCTGCTCTCCAAGGGCATGTATGGATTTTTGATGTTGATGTCCATGCTTTACAGGTTGTGTGGTTTAAGTTATTGATATGTTATAATAGTTTTGTGTGTCTATTATTTTCCTGAAGGTACATAATACAGTCAGTGTAGGCCTACACATCGTTATACTCAACATGCAGCTTTATTCAATGGATTTTGATCATTATGTTTCTTTGGTCAAACAAAACATTCTGATAGGAAATTCCTTGTCTGCTTTCGCACAGTCAGACAGGTCTGCTGTTCTGGTGTTGTTATGAAGAGATGAACACTTTCCATTTCAAATTGTTTTAACTTTATTTAAACATAGTTATTCTTCTTTATTTCATGTTCACCCCTACAGTAGATATGACTTACCTCTGTCATCTTAACAACCCCTAACTTTTTGTATTTGACTAATTATTATTCATCATTGTGAGAGTGAATACTTATTTGTTACACTGTGTGTGTGTGCGTGTGTGTGTGTGTGTGTGTGTGTGTGTGTGTGTGTGTGTGTGTGTGTGTGTGTGTGTGTGTGTGTGTGTGTGTGTGTGTGTGTGTGTGTGTGTGTGTGTGTGTGTGTGTGTGTGTGTGTGTGTGTGTGTGTGTGTGTGTGTGTGTGTCACAGGCCGACTGGTGGCACCTTAATTGGGGAGGACGGGCTCATAGTAATGACTGGAATGGTATCGAACACCATTTCATTCACTCCATTCCAGCCATTATTATGAGCCGTCCTCCCCTCAGCAGCCTCCTGTGGTGTGTGTGTGTCCTCTTCTGTATAAAATGCTCCATGGGGAGACCTAGTCAGTTGTACAACTGAATGCATTCAACTGAAATGTGTCTTCCGCATTTAACCCAACCCCTCTGCAGCTTTGTGTCATGTTTGTGTAGTGAGTTTATGTAGATGGTATTATCATTGTCTGTCTGCTGAGGATTGTGCTGGAATATGACACTTTTCCAGCTGTTTGGCGAGAATGAAAAAAAAAAAAGTCAACTTGTGAATAACATTGTATTTATTTATTGAATCAAGTATTTTCTTTTTGCTAACAGTATAATATAATCCGTGCCAATAATACTAATCTAATGTTTTTCTATGTTTGCTTACTGTATGTGTCCCTTAGTAGCTGGTGCCCATGTAAAAATATACATACATATATTACAGAACATTATGATATAAACAATATCAACATAATAAAAAAGTATGTTTCTTTATGCAATTGTGTGTTTTGCCTTTGTTCTCAACTAAAGAAATGAATTGTAATGCAACATCTCAGTATTAAGCTTAGTACAGATGACTGTAAGCATTACAAAAAAAAGAGCTATGGCATATGGTTGTTCAGTGTAAGAGGACTGTTTCCCACCAAACTCCTTAACTGGACCCTCTGAAAACGAAGCATTTTCTGTATGATATTTACAGCCCTATAACCCATTCATTAAAAAATGTGATCTCACTATTTATTATCTTAGTTAATACCAAGTTGGTTTTTGACCTAGCACTACACAGCTGATTCAAATAATCAACTAATCATCACACTTTGATTATTTGAATCAGCTGTGTAATGCTTTGGCAAAAACCAAAATGTGCACCCCTTGGGGTCCCGGGGACCGAATTTGGGAAACACTGGGATAGTAGTAACACAGTCCACCATTCTCCATTCGAGGGCAAACATCTGTTTGCTAAGTTGGTAAGTGCAGGTAGCCTTAAGGAGAACTGAACATGTCTAATAGATTTGGCTCAAAGTGCATGCAAGTCATTCCACCTGCTCAGTGAGGCTGCGGCTGATTGGTCCTATACCATCCACCTGGCCAGGCCTGTACAGATCACCGTACAGAGGGACAATGTTCTGCTCCACTGCACATTGAAAATCTCTCACGCTCTTCCCTCTCTCTCTCTCTCTCTGCTGTCTCTCTCGCTCTCGCTCTCTGCTTACTGCTCTCTTCTCTCTCTCTCTCTCTCTCTCTCTCTCTCTCTCTCTCTCTCTCTCTCTCTCTCTCTCTCTCTCTCTCTCTCTCTCTCTCTCGCTCTCTCTCTCATAATTGCCTGGGACAATTACTGACCACACAAAATGACAATGGAATACATTTCTGAGTTTCATCAAAGCATTGAAGATTGGTCTCTCTGTTCACAGGTTATGGGTGGGATGTGTCAGAATATGAATTTAAAAATGTATCATAAAAAGAAACACCAGCTGTACTGTAGATAGATGTGTCAAATCCACTCGAAAGAGCAGAGCAGAAAGTAATGAGTATCTGTCATATTAAATCATTTATTTATGAGGTTTATTGAATGTTAAAATTATGGGTTGGAGTGTCAGCCACCACACCACTACTATCAACCTACTCATTCCAGGGTTTTTCTTTATTTGTACTATTTTGTACATTGTAGAAAAATAGTGAAGACATCAAAACTATGAAATAACACATACGGAATCATGTAGTAACCAAAAAAAAGTTATATTTTATAATCTTCAAAGTAGCCACCCTTTGCCTTGATGACAGCTTTGCAAACTCTTGGCATTCTCTCAACCAGCTTCATGAGGCAGTCATGAAGCATTTCAATTAACAGGTGTGCTTTGTTAAAAAGTTTATTTGTTTCTTTCTTAATGCGTTTGAGCCAAGAAGTTGTGTTGTGACAAGGAAGGTGTCGTGTACAGAAGATAGCCCTATTTGGTAAAATACCAAGTCCATATTATAACAAGAACAGCTCAAATAAGCAAGGAAATTGACAGTCCATCATTACTTTAAGACATGAAGGTCAGTCAGTAAGGAACATTTCTATAATTTTGAAAGTTTCTTCAAGTGCAGTCGCAAAAACCATCAAGCGCTATGATGAAACTGGCTCTCATGAGGACCACCACAGGAAAGGAAGATCCAGAGTTACCTCTGCTGCAGAGGATAAGTTTATTAGAGTCTCAGAAATTGCAGCCGAAATAAATGCTTCACAGGGTTCAAGTAACAGACACATCTCAACATCAACTGTTCAGAGGAGACTACGTGAATCAGGTCTTCATGGTCGAATTGCTGCAAAGAAACCACTACTAAAGGACACCGATAATAAGAAGAGACTTGCTTGGCCCAAGAAACCCGAAACCAATGTCTTTGTGAGATGCAGAGTAGGTGGAAGGATGATCTCTGCATGTGTGGTTCCCACCGTGCTTAGCTGGTGACACTGTCAATGATTGATTTAGAATTCAAGGCACACTTAACCAGCATGGCTACCACAGCATTCTCCAGCGATACCCCATCCCATCTGGTTTGCGTTTAGTGGGACTATAATTTGTTTTTCAACAGGACAATGACCCAAAACACACCTCCAGGCTGTGTAAGGCCTATTTGACCAAGAAGGAGAGTGATGGAGTTTTGCATCAGATGACTTGGCCTCCACAATCACCCGACCTCAACCCAATTGAGATGGTTTGGGATGAGTTGGACAACAGAGTGAAGGAAAATACTGTTGGAAAAGCATTCCAGGTGAAGCTGGTTGAGAGAATGACAAGAGTGTGCAAAGGGTGGCTACTTTGAAGAATCTCAAATAGAAAATATATTTTGATTCGTTTAACACTTTTTTTGGTTACTATATGATTCCAAATGTATTATTTTATAGTTTTGATGTCTTCACTATTATTCAACATTGTAGAAAATAGTAAAAAAATAAAGAAAACCCTTGAATGAGTAGATGTGTCCAAACCTTTGACTGGTACTGTATGTATGAATATAATGCTTTTTTTCCCCAAATATTATATAAATGTATCAAACCATTGACATTGTTATGGACAACCTAGGTGGTATTATCTAGGCCGTGTGCCAGTCTGTTTCTCCTCTCTTGCCAACTCCTTATGGAATTGTGTTGCCAAATATTTAGCTTTACAATGACACAGCACAAACAGATCTGGGACCAGCTAGGTATTTTAAGTTAAGTTAAGGTAAGTTACAATACAATTTACAGTATTTCTGTGCATGCATAAGGATCTCTGCATCTACTAGCTACAGAGCTGGTGGTTCTACTGGTTTCTACTAGTTACAGAGCTGGTGGTTCTACTGATTTTTAATTGTTAGAGAGTTGGTGGCTCTACTGGTTTCTACTAGTTACAGACTTGGTGGTACTACTGGTTTCTACTAGCTACAGAGCTGGTGGTTCTACTGGTTTCTACTGGTTACAGAGCTGGTGGTTCTACTGGTTTCTACTAGTTACAGAGCTGGTGGTTCTACTGGTTTCTACTAGTTACAGAGCTGGTGGTACTACTGGTTTCTACTAGCTACAGAGCTGGTGGTTCTACTGGTTTCTACTGGTTACAGAGCTGGTGGTTCTACTGGTTTCTACTAGTTACAGAGCTGGTGGTTCTACTGGTTTCTACTAGTTACAGAGCTGGTGGTTCTACTGGTTTCTACTAGTTACAGAGCTGGTGGTTCTACTGGTTTCTACTGGTTACAGAGCTGGTGGTTCTACTGATTTTTAATTGTTAGAGAGTTGGTGGCTCTACTGGTTTCTACTAGTTACAGACTTGGTGGTACTACTGGTTTCTACTAGCTACAGAGCTGGTGGTTCTACTGGTTTCTACTGGTTACAGAGCTGGTGGTTCTACTGGTTTCTACTAGTTACAGAGCTGGTGGTTCTACTGGTTTCTACTAGTTACAGAGCTGGTGGTACTACTGGTTTCTACTAGCTACAGAGCTGGTGGTTCTACTGGTTTCTACTGGTTACAGAGCTGGTGGTTCTACTGGTTTCTACTAGTTACAGAGCTGGTGGTTCTACTGGTTTCTACTAGTTACAGAGCTGGTGGTTCTACTGGTTTCTACTAGTTACAGAGCTGGTGGTTCTACTGATTTTTAATTGTTAGAGAGTTGGTGGCTCTACTAGTTTCTACTAGTTACAGAGCTTGTGGTACTACTGGTTTCTACTAGCTACACAGCTGGTGGTTCTACTGGTTTCTACTGGTTACAGAGCTGGTGGTTCTACTGGTTTCTACTAGTTACAGAGCTGGTGGTTCTACGGGTTCCACTAGTTACAGAGCTGGTGGTTCTACTGGTTTCTACTAGTTACAGAGCTGGTGGTTCTACTGATTTTTAATTGTTAGAGAGTTGGTGGCTCTACTAGTTTCTACTAGTTACAGAGCTGGTGGTACTACTGGTTTCTACTAGCTACAGAGCTGGTGGTTCTACTGGTTTCTACTGGTTACAGAGCTGGTGGTTCTACTGGTTTCTACTAGTTACAGAGCTGGTGGTTCTACGGGTTCCACTAGTTACAGAGCTGGTGGTTCTACTGGTTTCTACTAGTTACAGAGCTGGTGGTTCTACTGGTTTCTACTAGTACAGAGTTGGTGGTTCTACTGGTTTCTACTAGTACAGAGTTACAGGGTTGGTGGTACTACTGGTGGTTCTACTGGTTTTACTGGTTACAGAGCTGGTGGTTCTACTGGTTTCTACTAGTTACAGAGCTGGTGGTTCTACGGGTTCCACTAGTTACAGAGCTGGTGGTTCTACTGGTTTCTACTAGTTACAGAGCTGGTGGTTCTACTGGTTTCTACTAGTACAGAGTTGGTGGTTCTACTGGTTTCTACTAGTTACAGAGCTGGTGGTTCTACTGGTTTCTACTAGTTACAGAGCTGGTGGTTCTACTGGTTTCTACTAGTTACAGAGCTGGTGGTTCTACTGGTTTCTACTAGTACAGAGTTGGTGGTTCTACTGGTTTCTACTAGTTAAAGAGCTGGTGGTTCTACGGGTTCCACTAGTTACAGAGTTGGTGGTTCTACTGGTTTCTACTAGTTACAGAGCTGGTTTCTGATTTTTAATTGTTACTACTAGTTTCTACTAGTTACAGAGCTGGTGGTACTACTGGTTCTACTAGCTACAGAGGTGGTTCTACTGGTTTCTACTGGTTACAGAGCTGGTGGTTCTACTGGTTTCTACTAGTTACAGAGCTGGTGGTTCTACGGGTTCCACTAGTTACAGAGCTGGTGGTTCTACTGGTTTCTACTAGTTACAGAGCTGGTGGTTCTACTGGTTTCTACTAGTACAGAGTTGGTGGTTCTACTGGTTTCTACTAGTTAAAGAGCTGGTGGTTCCACTGATTTCTACAGAGTTGGTGGTTCTACTGGTTTCTACTGGTTTCTAGTTAAAGAGCTGGTGGTTACTGGTTTCTACTGACAGAGCTGGTGGTTTCGGGTTCCACTAGTTACAGAGCTGGTGGTTCTACTGGTTTCTACTAGTTACAGAGCTGGTGGTTCTACTGGTTTCTACTAGTACAGAGTTGGTGGTTCTACTGGTTTCTACTAGTTAAAGAGCTGGTGGTTCCACTGATTTCTACTAGTTACAGAGCTGGTGGTTCTACTGGTTTCTACTAGTACAGAGTTGGTGGTTCTACTGGTTTCTACTAGTTACAGAGCTGGTGGTTCTACTGGTTTCTACTAGTACAGAGTTGGTGGTTCTACTGGTTTCTACTAGTACAGAGCTGGTGGTTCTACTGGTTTCTACTAGTTACAGAGCTGGTGGTTCTACGGGTTCCACTAGTTACAGAGCTGGTGGTTCTACTGGTTTCTACTAGTTACAGAGCTGGTGGTTCTACTGGTTTCTACTAGTACAGAGTTGGTGGTTCTACTGGTTTCTACTAGTTACAGAGCTGGTGGTTCTACTGGTTTCTACTAGTTACAGAGCTGGTGGTTCTACTGGTTTCTACTAGTACAGAGTTGGTGGTTCTACTGGTTTCTACTAGTTACAGAGCTGGTGGTTCTACTGGTTTCTACTAGTACTGGTGGTTTCTACTAGTACAGAGCTGGTGGTTTCTGGTTTCTACTAGTTACAGAGCTGGTGGTTCTACGGGTTCCACTAGTTACAGAGCTGGTGGTTCTACTGGTTTCTACTAGTTACAGAGCTGGTGGTTCTACTGGTTTCTACTAGTACAGAGTTGGTGGTTCTACTGGTTTCTACTAGTTACAGAGCTGGTTTGTTCTAGTTACAGAGCTGGTTCTACTGGTTTTACTAGTACAGAGTTGGTTCTACTGGTTTCTACTAGTACAGAGTTGGTGGTTCTACTGGTTTCTACTAGTACAGAGTTTTACTAGTACAGAGCTGGTGGTTCTACTGGTTTCTACTAGTACAGAGTTGGTGGTTCTACTGGTTTCTACTAGTTACAGAGCTGGTGGTTCTACTGGTTTCTACTAGTACAGAGTTGGTGGTTCTACTGGTTTCTACTAGTTAAAGAGCTGGTGGTTCCACTGATTTCTACTAGTTACAGGATGGGTGGTTCATCACGTGGTGTGTGTATCTACTGTGAACCTATAGTGTGGTCTCTGCTGAAGTTATGGCTTGGAGGGGTAGTGGAGAGTTAATTATGTGCATGTGGTGTTCAGTTCACCACCAAATGAGAATAAACTGTGGCTAGATAATATTGTGTGTCCCATGCACCACCACACAATTAACAGTTATACTGTACCTGTTGTAGAGCAGTGGTGGGGAAGCTTCTCTGAAATATATAGTTTATCAAGCTACCATTTACTTCACACTGGAAGAATTTGAACTACACTAAATCTACCCTTAAGAAACAGAGTTTGTTTAACTAAAGTTACTTTGAAAAAGTAGTAAACTGATCAAAACTACCTCTTCTGAATCAGATGTTTTATAGTTGTGTTTTTATTTTTTTTACGAATCTCCATTAGTTCCTGCCAAGGCAGCAGCTACTCTTCCTAGTGTCCGTCCAGCAACATTTAGGCAGTTATATCCAATTTAAAATATTCCATGACATTACATTTCATAACACTTTTCACAACACATTAAGTATGTTCCCTCAGGCCACTACTCTACTATCACATATACAATTCAAAATCCATGTGTCTGTGTGGGTAGAGTGAGTATCTTATCATGTGTACAGTATGTGTGTCTGTGCCTGTGCTTGTGTGTGTCTCTTCACAGTCCCCGCTCTTCCATAAGGTTTATTTTTATCTGTTTTTTTAAATCTGATTTTACTGCATGCATCAGTTACCTAATGTGGAATAGAGTTCCATGTAACCATGGCTCTATGTAGTCCTGTGCGCCTACTGTAGGCTGTTCTTGACTTGGGGACTGTGAAGAGACCTTTGGTGGCATGTCTTGTGGGTATGCATGGGTGTCCGAGCTGTGTACTAGTAGTTTAAACAGACATCTAGGTGCATTCAGCTTGTCAACACTTCTTACAAAACAAGTAGTGATGAAGTCAATCTGTCCTCCACCTTGAACCATGAGAGATTTACAGTGCCTTGCAAAAGTATTCATCCCCCTTGGTGTTTTTCCTAATTTGTTACATTACAACCTGTAATTTAAACAGATTTTTATTTGGATGTCATGTAATGGACAAACACAAAATAGTCCAAATTGGTGAAGTGAAATGAAAAAAAGAACATGTTTAAAAAAATGTTTTTTAAAAAATCCTGGAAAAGCCCCTAAATAAGATCTGGTGCAACCAATTACATTTAGAAGTCACATAATTAGTTAAATAAAGTCCACCTGTGTGCAATCAAAGTGTCACATAATCTCAGTATATATACACCTGTTCTGAAAGGCCCCAGAGTCTGTAACACCATGAAGCAAGGGGCACTACCAAGCACGCGGCACCATGAAGACCAAGGAGCTCTCCAAACAGGTTAGGGGAAAAGTTGTGGCAATGTATAGATCAGGGTTGGGTTGTAAAAAAATATCCGAAACTTTGAACATCCCACGGAGCACTATTAAATCCATTATTAAAAAATGGAAACAATATGGCACCACAATGAACCTCCCAAGAGAGGGTCCCACACCAAAACTCACGGACCAGGCAAGGAGGGCATAAAATCAGAGAGGCAACAAAGAGACCAAAGATAACACTAAAGGAGCTGCAAAGCTCCACAGCAGAGATTGGAGTTTCTGTCCATAGGACCACTTTACGCCGTACACTCCACAGACTGGGCTTTACGGAAGAGTCACCAGAAAAAAGCCATTGCTTAAAGAAACAAATAAGCAAACACATTTGGTGTTCACTAAAAGGCATGTGGGAGAGTCCCCAAACATATGGAAGAAGGTACTCTGGTCAGATGAGACTAAAATTGAGCTTTTTGACTATCAGGGAAAAAGCTATGTCTGGCACAAACCCAACACCTCTCATCACCCCGAAAAACCATCCCCACAGTGAAGCATGGTGGTGGCAGCATCGTGCTGTGGGGATGTTTTTCATCGGCAGGGACTTTGAAACTGGTCAGAATTGAAGAGATGATAGATGGTGCTAAAAACAGGGAAATTCTTGAGGGAAACCTGTTTCAGTCTTCCAGAGATTTGAGACCTCCAGCAGGACAATGCCCCTAAGCATACTGCTAAAGCAACACTTGAGTGGTTTAAGGGGAAACATTTAAATGTCTTGGAATGGCGTAGTCAAAGCCCAGACCTCAATCCAATTGAGAATCAATTGAGATAGCTACTATCTTGTCTCATCGCTACAACTCCCGTACGGGCTCAGGAGAGACGAAGGGTGAAAGTCATGCTTCCTCCGATACACAACCCAACCAAGCCACACTGCTTCTTAACACAGTGCACATCCAACCCGGAAGCCAGCCACACCAATGTGTCGGAGAAAACACCATGCACCTGGCAACCTTGGTTAGCACACAATGCGCCCGGCCCGCCACAGGAGTCACTGGTGCGCGATGAGACAAGGATATCCCTAGTTATATTTGCATGTGTAGTGTCAGTGTTTGTTGCTGGCATGTCATGCCTTATTTAGCCAACAAAAAATAAGTGTAGTGAGATATTTGCGACAGACATAGGGTTAGCCCAGTGGTCAGGGAGAGAGAAAAATAGGGCAGTTATTTTGCTGTTCATTTAATGTTTGTTTTTTTGTGCAAAAAAATGTTATGGTTAGCTACATGGCAAAAAACAAATGAACTACTGAAAACATTACAACTATTCTCCAGAAATGTAGTAAGATTACTAGTTGAATTACATGTAGTGAAACTACTCACCAGCACTGTTGTAAGGTTCAGTATGGCTTGATCAGATCCCCTTAAATCAAAGCCATGATAACCTCACCAAATGAGTGTCACGGGGCTCAGACACCAGTTTCAAAACGTCATCATAGTTATTTGAACAGTTTATGCTATCTCAGTTCTTTAAAGCTTTTTTTCAGTATCTGCTCTCTCAGTCCCACTAACATACTTAACATACCTGGTGGCATTATGGTCAAACACAAACACATGATCATTCAAAGATATACACTCACTGACACAATGACAGTTTGATTGGTAAATGGAACGGTTGGCTTTGTGTAGGCCTAGAACTGTAGGCCTAGAACTGTAGGCCTAGAACTGTAGGCCTGGAACTGTAGGCCTGGAACTGTAGGCCTGGAACTGTAGGCCTAGAACTGTAGGCCTAGAACTGTAGGCCTAGAACTGTAGGCCTAGAACTGTAGGCCTGGAACTGTAGGCCTGGAACTGTAGGCCTAGAACTGTAGGCCTGGAACTGTAGGCCTAGAACTGTAGGCCTGGAACTGTAGGCCTAGAACTGTAGGCCTGGAACTGTAGGCCTAGAACTGTAGGCCTGGAACTGTAGGCCTAGAACTGTAGGCCTGGAACTGTAGGCCTAGAACTGTAGGCCTGGAACTGTAGGCCTAGAACTGTAGGCCTGGAACTGTAGTCCTACACAAAGCCACCCATTCCATTTACCAATCAAATTGTCCATGTCTGTTATAATCAGACTCTCCAGAAGATGGCACTACCCTTCTCTATTCCTGTTGTTTAGAAGGTTTGTTTAGAAGGTCGTGAGGCAGCGTGAAAGGCAGCTTGAAATTACTTTTGGGTTCGGTTTATTGTGGCATTTTATCAATGGCTGTGTGATTGAATTGAACAATATTAAGTCACTTGCCTTATTCAAAGAAGGATTGTAATCTATTGATGGATAAATGTGTAAAAACAGACTATTGTTCTTCATCATCTTTACTCAACATGGACTCTGGTGGAATTACAAATAATATCTCTTGGAGGGAGGCCGTGAAGGGATCTATAGGTCAGAGATGCTTAATGAGAGGTGAAGAGACTCACAAACAGACAGACGGCAGAGGCACAGTCCAATGTATTGATCCAGAGTTTTTAAACATTTCATGCGTGGGACAGATTTCTTCATTCCGCTCCCGCACACGGATCCAAATAATTTCATACTGCACCCTGCCTGCACCTGCTGGCTTTCTGTCTCTCCCACCCACTACTGCAAGAACTGGTCACAAACCGAACCGCAGTCCCGCAATGTTATTTTTAGGCATATGTGATGCAGCTTACTTGCCAGCCATAGGCAATATCAAATGGGCAAAAATAACTTAAGAAAAAGGTGAAATTACCAGAGATTTTCACATTGCCCATTGTATTAGGTTATCTGTATTACTGGGCTATATCAGCCAAAATGATGAATGTAGTTTGAAGAGAGCAGAGTTGGAGAGACTTGCACTTTCTCTTGAGATATTTTTATAGCCTACCTTTTAGGAGTGGGACAATTTTCAGACAGAGAAATATGGGGGATCAATATTTATTTCTAGGCAATGTAGTAATCTATAGCCTAATCATATTTAGGAAGTACATTTCCTTGGAAAGATAACTGCCCTGTGCTTTCTCCAGCCATGCATAGGCTACAGCAGGGTTCTCCATCTGACGGATGATGGTTGGAATTTGACCCGGAGGTGATTTTATTTGGCCCCCCAAGTTTTCTGAGCCCCAAAAATGTTTATCTAAAACGTGTAGTTTTTTTTATGGGGGGGAACATGAAAGATTGTAAAAACACCAGCAGGTGATTTTAATTTAGGAAATATATTCCACAGTATTCCAATGCATAATAGAGAGAGATATGATCGTTTTACAAATGTAAGCAAGGTTTGAAATGATTATGTTTTTGTCAAATATCATATCTGTTTGGGCTACAAACAAAATTAGGCCTAATTTCCAGTCTACAAATGATTTGTAATTATGTTCTGGCCCCCTGACCCATGGCTCTCCGCCCATGTAGGCAGCATCTCTATTTCGATGAGACCACTAGGCACACTTGAACTTGCAACTAGAATGGAGGAAACTGAAGCAGTGAATTCTGTGAGTGTGTGAATGGGATAACGCACACAAAGCAGAAAGACGACTGTTACCATATCCTCTACGGGTCAACGAAAATATTTCCATCCCAAAGTTGTCTGTCTGACCGCCTGCTCCCGCCCGCAGCATGAAAAAGGCAGACCTCGCCGCAATGGTCTCTGTCAGTACCCGCGGGCATTCCACTGGAACGCAGCCCTCTACTTCCCATCCTTCCCATCGAAACAACAAAGAACAAACGTGATCCTCAAAAGGGCTCCATAAGCCATGAGCCTCGCAAAGCCTGTTACAGAGAAATAGTGAACACTTGTTTTGACCTCAATAACAATAGCAGCTCCCTTCCTCCTTTATTTTCAAGGTTATGAGCTTCTGCAAGACCCTGTAATATAAAGAAGTAGCATCCTGGCTTCGTAAACGATTCTGGCAACACCCACCAATTGGTGGAGAATGCTCCTGGATACATCCAGATCATTCTGCTTGGTGGAGGGGCTGTTGCTGTTGATGCAGAGGTCAATGTGTTCTGAGAGAGAGAGAGAGAGAGAGAGAGAGAGAGAGAGAGAGAGAGAGAGAGAGAGAGAGAGAGAGAGAGAGAGAGAGAGAGAGAGAGAGAGAGACTGCGAGAGAGACAGCGAGAGAGAGACAGATATAGGATCTTAATTTGGCTTATGTTGTCACAGCAAAATAATCCTGCAGCAACAGGACTTGAACATTTAGTCCATAAGGTTGCTTGAGTGGTGGTTAGGCTATTATCTGGCCAAAAGTAAGCTACATTTAAAGTGCAATACTATTAATATAACCGTGTCTTAGTGTGACAGCTAGCAATGAGAAGCGTCCCTCTCCCGGGGGGCCGGAACTGATTGAATCGGCCCGGAATCGGGTGTCGGACTCGGCCCGGAATCAAAATGAATAACTACCCAGAATCGGCCCAAATAAATTTGTCTGTTTCCATCTCCCGGAATTCAGCCGTCTTTGCCGGCATCCTACCAGATTCCCCCCAGAAGCGGCCCAATGCAAATGTAAATTAATGTATACAAAATGACCCTATTTAGTCATTTTAAATAGTACTATTATACATACAAATTATACCTATTCACAAAAAAAATTGTGGTTGAGATTTACCCGGTCATTATTTCCAGACGGACAGCTAAAGAATATACATCGCCTCGTGATCAATTTGATCGCTTATTAACGTGTACTAATACCTAAAGTTGCATTACAAAAGTATTTCGAAGTGTTTTGTGAAAGTTTATCGTCGACTTTTTTAATTTAAAAAAATGACGTTACGTTATAAGACGCTATTTTTTTTCGTTTATCACACAGTCTTCATAGATCGATATCTAGGCTATATATGGACCGATTTAATAATAAAAAAAAGACCCAATAGTGATTATGGGACATCTAGGAGTGCCAAAAAAGAAGATGGTCAAAGGTAATGAATGTTTTATATTTTATTTGTGCGGTTTGTGTAGCGACGACTATGCTCATTATTTTGTTTACGTCCCCTGCGGGTCTTTTGGGGTGTTACATGCTATCAGATAATAGCTTCTCATGATTTCGCCGAAAAGAATTGGAAAAATCTGACTTGTTGCCTGGATTCACAACGAGTGTAGCTTTAATTCAATACCCTGCATGTGTATTTTAATGAACGTTTGAGTTTTAACTAGTACTATTAGCATTTAGCGTAGCGCATTTGCATTTCCAGATGTCTAGATGGGACACCTGCGTGTCAGGTAGGAGCAAGAGGTTAAAGAATTTCATTTAAATGTTAATTGTATTTTTAGATTACAGAAACAATGAGGAAAATATGGAAAAAATAAATAAACAATGAAATGTTAATTATTTAAAGCAGCTCGTGTAATCATCTGCCAGAGAGTAGCCCCATTCTGCCCGAGCCCCAAGTAATACATTTGGGCCAGATAACGCACACCGGAATCGGACCAAGTTTAATCCCCGCATCCTAGCCATAAGTAATACTGCCGATGGTGGCCCAGACTCAGGCCACATGACGTCGGCCGAATCTGACTCTCAGCCGGAATCGGCCCTGATCCACTGTGCTAGCTGGGGTGGGTTTTCAGTGAATTTATGTAAAGCACAAAGCTCATCTGAAAATTCACAGCAACAAAAGATGGATCAAATTAAGATCCTACACCTGTAGACAGAGATGGTGGGAGACAGATGGGTGGGCAGTGGTGGAGACCGGAATAAGACTTCCAAAAGTGAGCTTAATATTGCACACCGAAAAAGTTCCATCCTAAAGCTGAAAGCCTGGCTGAAGACGTCCCTACTACACATACCTGCATCTTCAGCCTCCACTTCCTTAATGATAAGAAGTCTGTCATTGATTGCTGTGAGTGACTCAAGTTAAGCATTGTCTACTACTGTGAATGGCTACACAGTAGTCATATGCCTAGGCATTACCATAACCACATAACATTATCATTGCTTTAATATGCCAATACTGTAATGACAATGACAGTAAAACAAAATGACCTCAGTCACCACAGTGACTTTGACCACAGTGATTCCACAGTCAATCTGTACTGTTCTCTGCATTGTTAATAAGGATATCCTGTCTACTCTTCAATATGAACCCACCCATTGTCACAATGTCTATGTCCCCAGTGTCACCCTATTCCTTGTAACGTAAGTTAAATATCATGTGGCTGTCCATTTGACTGGTTTCTCTGTGTGTGTGCATGAGTTTGTGTGCATAAGTAGAAAAAACATGCTGACTCGCCCTCTCTTTCATATTGCCCCAACAGTCTATCACTCTGTCATACTGTACACACTTTTAGTTTTTGTTACCCTAGGCTACCTGGCTAAAATGCTTTTTCGCTAGTCTAACTTCCTTTCATGGGCAACGATGAGCTAGCTAGTTAACATTAGTCTTCTACATCTAGCTACATATTGAACTTGCATCCTCTCAGGCCAGGGGCACAATGTATGAATTAATGGTTGGATCCGAATCACCTTTATAATCCCATTGGCCAGAACAGAGAAATAAGTAAAACCACAAGTCCAAATCCCTATTTCCATCCATGGCTAATTAAGGAAAGGGACAATTTGAGCTAGCGAGCTAGCTAGCCACCAGAGGACAACAACACAACGAGATGCAACAATGAAAGTTTTCTGTGTCAATGATGTTTAGCTTTTGTTGTGATTAGTGTGAAGCCTAATCCAAACTGGCTTCCCTTGATACTTTCTTTTGGTGACCCAGAACCATTCACAGCTGAGGTCACTCAGTTTAGCTCAACGTTGATTGGCTATTATTGTATCATTTATTTTATCAAGGGAGACCAAATGTTTGATGGCTTCCCTTGCATTCAATGCTACGGGCGGGCAACACTATCATACTATTTTTGACCAGGCAGCATCAGGGCTACACATACACAGCAAGAGGGGTGTTGTTTTGCTCTCTCGGATGCTTTCTCCGTTGCAATACAGTACATTCAGCCTCTTCTGAATTGAAGGGAAAAAGTTACTTTAAAAAAAATTGTAAAAAATGTTTGCGCAAACCTGGCTTCCTTTGGAATCCATGAATACATGCCACCGGAGCTATTGTTTTGAATGTGACTCAGGTTTACTCCGTCAACAAATGTCTCTCCAGCTTGTACTCTCCCTGTTCACTCAAACATCCACAACAAAAATACCAATTTACTCCACTATCAGTAACGTTGGGATTAGCTATATACTGTAGTTTTCGACGTCGGAGAGAGGAATAATGGACAATGACTATAAACAAAACTAATCTGAGACACCCTCTCCAAGGACGACAATTTGAATGTGGGACCTCCAAGGTTTACCATTATGCTTTTTGAACATTTCAGACATTCAAAAGAGAGTTTATCGTATATCCCCTTAGGAACATTGTACAGCAATAGGTTTGAATTTCTTAACCAAAGTTGGTGGATGTAAAAAGATACAACTAGAAATCTGGCAACCCAGTGGTTTTAAACATGAAGTAATCTGATTTAATCCTGGGAGATCACAGCATGCAAAGAAACACTAATCCCACATGATGATGGCTGTACATCACAAAGGTCCACTTTGTCAGGAGAAATACAGAAGGTAGAGGGAACGCACTGTGTGTAGGCTCTACAGGGAACCCAACATAGTTCTACCTGGAACCAAAAAGGGTTATTCAAAGGGTTCTCTTATGGGGACAGTATAAGAACCCTTTTAGGTTCTAGAAGTATTTCGTTATTTTTCTAAAAGTGTAGCTATGCAGTATTTCTCCCCCTGCTGTTACAACATATCTGGTCCACACAACGAGGCACTGTCTTACCACTCTCTCCAAAGATCCCATGCAGGCAGTGCGTTCCCTTTTGGAGTATACCATCTACCAAAGATATTTAGTTTGATGTGTTCTGAATCCATTTCCTTTTTAACTACAGATTAACCTTCATCCACGCAGGAGGATATCTGGGGATTATCCACTCTGTGACAAGTGCATATGGTGTGCTCTTCAAACCCATCCCCAATCCTATGGCGAACATACTAGCCTTACACGGAGGAACACTGAAAGAAGCATTGATTTCTCTCTGTTTACTCTTGTGTTTTTTCCCACAAAGAGGTGTCTAGGTCGTGTCTTGGTGTCTGGAAAAGGGGAAGCGGAGGGTGGTGAGGAACGGTAGAGATGGGAGGTAGGGAAGGGAGGAAAGGAACAGTGGAGATGAGGGAAAGGGGAGACCTATGACCTCTAGTCTGCACATTGTGTTTACTCTGTTTATTTTTTATTTTTATGGCTCTCACTTTTCCTCCCAGCACTGGAGAAGGCTGGGGTGGGTGGAAACTGTGCTGGAACAAGGCTGAAGAGAGAGTGGGAGAGGGAGAGCAAGGGAGAGGGAGAGCAAGGGAGAGGGAGAGCGAGGGAGAGGGAGAGGGAGAGAGAGAGGGGTAAAGGGGGGCCTACAGAACTCTCTGCTATAGGCTATAGAATAGAAAACAAAAAAGGTTTCTGCAGAGTTCTGTAATAGTACCCTCGATTATAATGTCTTTCTCAAAAAATTAATTCAAACAGACATGTATCTCGATTCTTCCCTATGTACCTGTTAACTAATATATGTGCAAAAGTTAACTAATAGATAAATAGATAAAGGTCATTCCCATAGGGCTTATCTTGTCTGATGTTTTCATTAAAGCAAAGAAAAACTCTTAATTCTCAGCATGCAGTCACCCCTGCCAATACAGTTAATTGGCAATTTGATTAAATTTCTGAGTTTAATGTGAGTGTAAAAGTAAGGTATTCATCTCTCAGAGATACAGTCCTCTCCGCTGACTGCTAGTCTGTGAGGGAGAAGTCTATTAATAAAAATAATATGATTTATAACCAACTTTTAAAACTACTGAGCCATTTAATCAGCACAAGATGTGGTATGGCTGAAGAGATATGGAGGACAAAGAACTTACAGGGGATTGCCTTCATCTGACGACTCAGATTCCATTTCAGCGGATTTGCAAGATTCACACACTGATAACCTGCAACAAATACTGTATTAGATGTTATTTCAGTAACTCATCTCAGTATAAGTCCTGTAAGCAGCCTTGAGTGAAACAGTTTGCTCAATATTCCTTTCAAACTCACAGTGAGACACATTGAATAAAATGGAAACTTAGCCCAAATGCTGATTCTTCTTAAAAAATGTATGTCCCTGTTCTGCTTCAATAAAGAGAGAGACAGCTATTCTCCTCGACGGGGAGGAGAGAGGAAACAAATTCATAAAGGATGAAAGGAATAAAAAATATCAGCGGAATGGTGGTGAGGAATGAACACAGACTGGTTCTTTAGAATCATCATCAGAATCTTCCTGAGCCATGGCCCCTCACAGAGCTCACAGAACACGGCTACCAGTTAGAATGTTAGAACAGAGGGGAGCCCCAGAGCTCCTCGGGTAGACAATATTACATCTTCTATACCTGGCTACCAGAGAGGAAAGGTCTGGGACCGACGACCATACGCCTGTACATCTCTCGCTCTCTCTCACCTTCATTATCATTTCAAGCCTAGCAAGCTCCCGGCATGGAGTATTCATCACAATGAGAAAACGGATGAGGGAGAATAAGAGGCGCTCAAAGAACGCCTACAAGATGAATTTATGAAGAGAGAATAAGCGGATGAAAAGAGAGGGAGGACGAAGAGAGGAGGGCAGTGGTGACAAAGAGGTGGGAGAGGAGCCCAGATTAGTCCAGCAGAGAGAACGCAGGAGTCAGTTTTAATTGATAAGACTCTCAGGATGGGTGGAACCCTTTGCAGCGGGCTCTCATTGAAGTCAGCACACCTAGATACCATCAATAAATAAATGGTAACCCGGTAGAACAGAGAGAATCAAAGATGATCAGATGTTTAGCTGGTTCTACATCATATAACGTCAGGCATGCTGGCTATATCAATGCGGATACAGTTTTCACTCTCACCTGTTGTGAAGGGGCCTCATAAGACTTACACCAACGCTCCAATTTGATGCAGATATTGTTGCGTCCCTAGTGGAAAAAGAAGGTAAAAGGAATAGGCTGGCATTTGGGACGCATCTACCATTATAACCCTTCATGAACAAGCAGTCTGTCATATCCTGACCATAGAAAGCCTGTATTTTCTATGGTAGAGTAGGTCAGGGCGTGACACGGTTGGTTTAATCTTTATTGTTTTTTCTTTGCTAAAGTTTCACTTCTTTAATAAATTATGTGGTACTCAAAGTACGCTGCGCCTTGGTCCGACATTCATTATAACGAACGTGACAGAATATCCCATCGCAACAGGAACAAGCAGCGTGAAGAGAAGGTATCCTGGGCTTGGGAGGAAATTATGGCTGGAGACGAAAGCCTTCAGTGGAAGCAGACGCAAGCGGTGAGGGGTGGACAGCGACGACGCAAGCCCAAAAGACAGCTCGGAAATGCTTTGGTGGGGGGAGGCACATGGAGTGGTCAGCGACGCTGAGAGGTGAGTCAGAGACCGAGGAGGAATATTGGGATAGATTGAGCGAGGAGTGGTTGGCGAAAGTTGAGGGGAGTGATGCAAGACAGTAGGGGAGAGCGGAGAGGCAAGACAGTAGCCCTGAGGAGCGTGTTAGCCGTCCGATGCCACCTGTGCCAGCTCTCCGCACTCGCTTTGAGGAGAGTGTCCGTGTTCCGGTACAATGTGTGCCAGTTCAACGCACCGTGTCTCCAGTATGCATCCACAGGCCAGTGCATCCTATGCCAGCCCCCCGCACTTCCTCTGCGAAGGTTGTCATCCGTCCAGGACACGTTGTGCAAGCTTCTTTATTGTTTTGTCTTTTCTAAAGTTTAACTTCTTTAATAAATTACGTGGAACTCAAAGTACGCTGTGCCTTGGTCCGACATTCATTATAACAAACGTGACACAGTCTTAGTTTGACTTGCCTGATTTTGCCTCAAACCTACCTGCATGACCCCTTAAAACACTGTCCGTGTTATGAGGTTTAGGATACACTCCATCTCCTCGCTGTGTCCTACCGGTGAAGGATACAGTTCTAAACAGCTTAGTGGTCCTCATTACCATCACTGCCACCAGACAGACATAAAGGACGCTTCAATGGAAGCGTCGGTGTGTCATATGGTTGGAGTCTTCTCCATCTAATACCTTGTCAGCATCATTCAGATTTACTGAGCTGCAATGTGATCTACTGAGATTAACCAAATCAATCCAGTGAGAGAGCATGGCCTGACGACGCCCACAGTAAAATACTGGCCAATGGTGAGGCTGATCTGGCAGAGATACAGGAAAACATGACGGATGCCTCGATACAGAGTAAGGAGGGCCTGGGAAGAGGAAACAAAATACACAGAGATACAGAAATAGACAAAAATACACACTGAGTTACAGTACAGACATACACAAAAATACACTGAGATACAGTAGAGATACACAAAAATACACTGAAATACAATACAGAGATAAACAAAAATACACTGAGATCGATGTTATCGCCAGTTATTTCCAGTACTGAGCAAATTTCAGGTCTGCTGAGCGCAAACTTGAACATTCTGAAAATTCTGTGCAACTTGCTGCGAGCGTTTTCTGTGAACACTGAGGCTGTACCCGATTTAAGTTAGTTTTAACAGTGATCAAGTAGGTTACTGTGGCTATTTGATCATGTAGGCCCACCAGAGTGGCCTACCATCAAAAACAATGGCGAAAATGCATCCCATAACATTATTAAAGAGAATCAGACAAATCAAACCCTCTGCCTATTGGTTACTTAGCTTATTCAAGCCTGTCTCAAAATCTAAATCAAATCAAATAACATTTGTCACTTGCCGAATATAACAGGTGTCGACCTTACAGTGAAATGCTTACTTTACAAGCCCTTAATCAACAATGTGGTTCAAGAAATAGAGTTAATCAAATTTATACTAAATAAAATAAAGTTAAATATATATATATATATATAGATATCAAATATATATCAAAAAGTAACACAAGAAATGTACAGAACAATACAGAACAATAACAAGGCTATATACAGGGGGTACTGAGTCAATGTACGGGTGTACAGGCTAGTCGAGGTCATTTCTAAAGTGACTATGCATTCATAATAAACAGCGAGTAGCAACAGTGTAAATGTAAATAGTTTGAGTGGCCATTTGATTAGTTGTTCAGGAGTCTTATGGCTTGGGGGTAGAAGCTGTTTAGAACCCTCTTGGACCTACACTTGGTGCTCTGGTACTGCTTTCCGTGCGGTAGCAGAGAGAACAGTCTATGACTTGGGTGACTTTGACAATTTTTTGGGCCTTCCTCTGACACTGCCTAGTATATAGGTCCTGGATGTCAGGAAGCTTGGCCCCAGTGATGTACTGGGCCGTACGCACTACCCTCTGCAGGGCCTTACGGTCAGATGTCGAGCAGTTGCCATATCAGGCAGTGATGCAATCGATCAGGATGCTTTCAATGGTGCAACTGTTGAACTTTTTGAGGATCTGAGGACCCATTCCAAATCTTTCAGTCTCCTGAGGGGGAAAAGGTGTTGTCGTGCCCTCTTCACAAACTGTCTTGGTATGTTTGGACCATGATAGTTTGTTGGTGATGTGGACACCAAGGAACTTGAAACTCATGACCCGTTCCACTTCAGTCCTGTCGATTTCCTTTTCCTATCGTCCACAATCAGCTCAATCAGCTCCCTTGCCTTTGTCAACACTACCCATTTAAGACAACAAACAAAGCTCTTTACCTGACTCACTTTTCAAAGATGTCTGGAAATGCACACGTTTCGTGCTCTTGTAGGAGGCAACCACTCCCCCATTGTTGACTAGAAATCAGCTATAACTGGGATAATAACTATAACTTGGACCCCAAGAAGAGTAGCTGCTGCTTTTGCAACAGCTAATGGGGGTCCTAATAAAATACCAAATACCCAAAAAGCTAGCAAAGCATATGAGAAAATGTGTACACGTGGCTACATGCAGCTCTCGCTTTGACCTCAAAACAAGTTCATCTACTCAGGACCGTTCATGCTGTAAACCGTCCAGTTCAGATCCATATATGGCTGATTTGCATATACGCCTACTGCAGTTTTGATTGGTTACGGTGCACCGGTCTGCACCTGTGCACAATGCAGAAAAAAGTGAACTGAGATACAGTACAGAGATACAAAACAATACACTAAGATACAGTACAGAGATACAGAAAAATACATTACAGAGATACAGAAATATACATTACAGAGATACAGAACAATACATTAAGATACAGTACAGCGATACAGAAAAATACACTGAGATACAATACAGAGATACAGAAAAATACAGTACAGCGATACATACAGAGAAATACATTGAGATACAATACAGAGATACAGAAAAATACACTGAGATACAGTACAGAGATACAGATAGATAGACCTACAGTAAACACAGCAGCGTACGCTGGTGGGAGGAGCTATAGGAGGACAGGCTCATTGTAATGGCTGGAATTGAGTAAGTGGAACAGTATCAAACACATCAATTATATGGAAACCACATGTTTGACTCAGTTCCAATCATTCCAGACATTACAATGAGCCCATCCTCCTACAGCTCCTCCCACCAGCCTCCATTGGTGCACAGAGATACACAGTGAGTTACACAGTGAGTTACAGCCCAAACAGCACCTGTTCAGTGATAATATATGACACATCCAGAGGACTGGAGGGATAGAAGACAGGATGGAATATTTAATAGAATATTTACATGAAATCTGGATCAGATTTTTTTTGCACTTCTGTTCTGGAGGTAACTTTTTGCATTCATTATCAGCGGGAAGAAACTCCTACTCAAAACACACTCCCACCATCCCACTAGCACATGTTTTGCTCATCCTCCTCCTCCTCCTCCTCGCTCTTCTTCATCTCTCAGTGCCACTTCTTCCTCCTTTAAATTTCTGTGTGTAGCTCCCACTGTCAAGCCCACTCCTCCTAACCACAGGCTCAGAGCCAGCGAGACCTCGCGACAATCTCCATGTCAGCTAAGCATCACATGGGAATGTGTGGGATTTTTTGCTTCCCAGCATGCTATGTTGGCCACCCGCAGACCGGAGAAAAGGACAGAGCTCAGGAGGTGGAGCTGTCCGTCAGGGACTTTGTGTCATGTGTTGTTCTTTCCCAAACCACTGGCTGTGATTCTGATCTGTTAAGATGGGAATCCAGCAGAGAACGAGAGGTAACGGCTACAGCGGTAATGCTTTCATAACGTCCAGTAATAAACCATTTATTAAGGTATTTATCAACGGAGTAACTTGGTTGCGAATTGAAACGGGTAATGACAACAAATGTATCCTGTATTATCATAGAACGGTAGACACACTGAAGGTTGTGCACAGCCTGCCTTTCAACATGATCACCACTATAACCAGTGCATTAGGGGAGGACCACAGCATCAGAACACCTACCCAAACAACAATTGCCAGAGTGGCCCAGTCGGTTAACCTTTATGCTTCTCTAAATAAATGGACATTTTATTTCATTAAATTAATTGGTAGTATGAAGCACATTAATATGATTTTATGGTGATCTGCATTGCAAACAAGACTAATTAGGCTTTAGAAAATTATTATCCAAATGTTTCCTCTGTTCGTCTTAATTCTATTCCTGGACCGTGTTTATCTCTAAAGAGACAAATAAAAATGACTCTCTCTCTTTCACTTAATGCTCTCCACTAAGAGAGAGAGCGAGAGAGAGAGAGACACAGCAAGAGAGACAGCGATAGAGAGAGAGAAAGAGAGAGAGACAGAGAGAGAGAGAGAGAGAGAGAGCGAGAGAGAGAGAGAGAGAGAGACACACCAAGAGAGACAGCGATAGAGAGAGAGAAAGAGAGAGACAGCGAGCGAGAGAGAGAAAGAGAGAGAGACAGACAGACAGACAGACAGACAGACAGACAGACAGACAGACAGACAGACAGACAGACAGACAGACAGACAGACAGACAGACAGACAGACAGACAGACAGACAGAGAGAGAGAGAGAGAGAGAGAGAGAGAGAGAGAGAGACCCAGTGTCATCATCTCTCATTAAGTAATGAATAGTGATTGGTATGAAATGACTTCACCTCACAGCCTGGTTATCCATTAGTTTGTTAATCAACAGCATATGACTGTGAGGCAGCAGTTAAATCCTCCTGCAAACAAACCACCCGCCCAGCCACTGGCCTTTAATGCATGCACACATACACACACACACACACACACACACACACACACACACACACACACACACACACACACACACACACACACACACACACACACACACACACACACACACACACACACACACACACACACACACACACACACACACACACACACACACACACACACACACACACCCTTCAAAATCCAATCCTGCATTAGTTTAATGAGGGCCAAAGGAGACAATGTTTGCTGAAGATCAGAATGCATCTATTCACAGGAAGCTGTTGTTGTGTAGCACCTGGTTAATTCCAGGCCTAGTCTGTTCTGTAATCAAAGCTGAGGTTCAGGTTAAACTGCCAGCAATCTCGCTCGTAACACTCAGACCTCGGTGTGCTCGTGGCATTTAGAATGAGAGGGGCAGAGAAACTCTGTGAGAGAAGGACTTGCAAACAAGGTATGCTGTAGATGTAATTCATGAGGGTGATGAACCGACCCTTTACATACTACAGCGACGTTAACGGGGAAGACATTGTACCGTCATGTCAGAAATAGTGTATTAGTTGTTATGGGCTGCAAGGAAATGTCAGTTGTGTCACATTGAAGGGGAAAGGTTACAACATCCTAAGAAAAAGCCAATAACAGTGAACAGGCTATTCTAGCACAGGTGAAATATTATGAAATCTTTTCATATAAACAACAAGCTCATTCTAACAACAAGGACAGTTCATTAACCAGCATAATGCTTTCTGTTATGCTATAGCATCATGCTATTTGATTCAACTTGAACAACAGCCCGGATCCCGCTCCGTGGGTCATGGAAGAGCCAGTGTAATAGATGGGTGAAGGTCAACAGTAAATGTCAAAAGTGTTTACCCTCAAGAAGGAGACAGATTGGCCCTTATTTATCATAACCACGTCCAGGTTCCTATTACGGTAACATGGCTTCAGCCTCTCAGCCTCTCAGGGTCCTGTGCTTAGGTTTAATTGAGTGGAAATATCAAGAGAGAAAACAGAAGCAGAACGTTTCTGGGTTCTATTCCTGTATATTACAGTGAGCTGTAAAGGTCATTCTTAGGCCTCGGTCCCAAATGGCACCCTATTCCCTAATGCATTACTTTGGACCAGAGCCCTATAGGCCCTGGTGGAAAGAGGTTTACGTTTCAAAGAGCAGCAGAGGTTATGTGTGCTCAAATACTAAATCTTGCACTAGATGGGGATTTGCAATGGTTATAACACGGCATGCATTTTATTACTTAACGAATAACCTGCTTTCAAGGTAGGTGGGCTCTAAATGTTTTGTACCTGTGTGTCTCTGAGAAGGAGATAGATCGAGAGAGAGAGTGAGAGAGAGCGATGATTAAATATGTTTCATATGTTTAGAGAGAAACTTGCTATAAATGTAGGAGAGTAGATCAACTAATCACTGAA
>NC_068439.1:31069013-31265827 GCF_023373465.1 Oncorhynchus keta
ATGCTGCCACCACCATGCTTCACCATAGGGAAGGTGCCATGTTTCCTCCAGACATGATGCTTGCTATTCATGCCAAAGAGTTCGATCTTGGTTTCATCAGACCAGAGAATCTTGTTTCTCACAGTCTGAGAGTCTTTAGGTGTCTTTTGGCAAACTCCTAGCGGGCTGTCATATGCCTTTTACTGAGGAGTGACTTCCGTCTGGCCACTCTACCATGAGGACAGATTGGTGGAGTGCTGCAGAGATGGTTGTCCTTCTGGAAGGTTCTCCCATCTCCTCAGAGGAACTCTAGAGCTCTGCCAGAGTGACCATTGGGTTTTTGGTCACCTCCCTGACCAAGGCCTTTCTCCCCCAATTGTTTGAGCTCGAGGAAGTGTCTTGCGGATTTCAAACTTCTTCCATTTGAGAATGATGGAGGCCACTGTGTTCTTGGAGACCTTCAATGCAGCAGAAATGTTTTGGTACACTTCCCCAGATCTGTGCCTCGACACAATCCTGTCTCAGAGCTCTACAGACAATTCCTTCGACCTCATGGTTTGGTTTTTGCTCTGATATTAACTGTCAACTGCGGGACCTTTTATATAGCCTTTCCAAATCATGTCCAATCAATATAATTTACCACCGGTGGACTCCAATCAACTTGTAGAAACATCTGAAGCATGATCAATGGAAACAGGATGCACCTGAATAAATAAGGTATTCTGTTTTTTTTTTTGTGCAAAACATTCTAAAAACCTGTTTTCACCTTGTCATTATGGGGTATTGTGTCTAGATTGCTGAGGATTTTTTAAATTTAATACATTTCAGATTAAGGCTGTCACGTAACAAAATGTGGAAAAAGTCAAGGGGTTTGAATACTTTCCCAAAGGCATTGTATAGTGCACTAGTTCTGATCGGAGCCTGCAAGGATACTGTATGTGGAGATTGGTGATGTTCTGTAGATCGCAACACTTAGGTTATCTGTGTTATGCATAACTGAGTTTAATTGAGCTTGTATAATGTGAGGTCATCCTGATTGGTTTGGTGAGACTTTGACAATACCTGCCGTTTGTCGCAACTCATTTTGACGATACATCTTGGATGCGTGGGCCCTAAGTCCCATGGCCAAAAGTAGTGCACTATATAGGGTGTCATTTTGGAAGCAGAGCTTGACTTCCGAGACTCTGAGCTTTTTCACAGAAACAAACCTTGTGCCTTGTTGCTTAGGGTTCCATGAAAACCCTAGGTGTGAAAACATGGCTTCGTAACAAACAAATGCAAATTCCCACTAGATAATTGAAGCCTATAGCTAAAAGGCATGCACACATTTGCACATATTTCTTAATGGTTCAGGAAGCGTGCCATCCCTTCTCATTAAACTAAAGGGCTTCAATCCTACTTTAAAAAAAATGTGTTCCTGTACCAAAGACAGAATAAATGGAGTGCGTCTCATCGAGTCAGATATTTCACATAGCCTTCTGTGAATAATGTCCAGAAATAGAGTGTGATATACAGTATAATGGAGGTACAACCCAATACAATTAAATGGCCTTACACAGTTTATACGACTGACACAAACCATATAAATGTGATTATTTATGGAAGTGAAATATAAGAGCTATTTATTTTATGATTATGTCTTGGAAACTTGATAAGGAGACAAGGCTGTATTTGTTCCCATATCAACACCCACTCTGTGACTGAATATATCCTCCACTCCTCCTCTTCTCCTGGCCTTACAGCTTCTACCAAATCCCTACAGACATATCTCTCTTTCTCGCTGTGTCTCTCTCATTATGTCCCTCTCTCTCTCTCTCTCTCCCTCCATCTCTCTCTCTCTCTCTCTTTCTTTTTCTCTGCTCAGAGAAGGGAAAGCAGACAAGTACATCTCATTACTATCAGTCCACAGGCACCAACCATTTGACTAAGGCACTGTTAACGAGTAGCTGTTCACCCCCAGCTTGTCTTTCCAAAGCAGAAGAGTGGCTGTCCTGGTCTCTGTATGTCCACGGTCCTGTCCTGGGCTGTCGACAACGGTAGCTAACTCAAAGGAACATAGAGAATCAACTCTTACAAGAAGAACAACATGATCTAAAATCTGCCACATAGGGAGACTCAGGGACAGACAGAGAGATGGACAGACAGTCAGACTAGGCAGGGGGGCAGAAAGACCCAGTATAGGGACAGACAGACCAGACAGAGGGACAGACTTAGAGACAGACGAAGTGGGACAAACACACTCCTGGGACTGGGACAGACAGAGGGACAGACACAGTACAACAGCAGCTAGCAGGTCTGCAGGAAGTCAATGACTGATGTGAACAGAGACAACAATGTTTTTGCATTTCTGCAAATTGAAGAAATATAACCATACATTCATGAGAGACCAATCAATACCCCACACATGGCCAGACCCTGAAAGGTATCCAAATGAGGGAGCTCATTCAATGTCTACATCCCAAATGGCACCCTACTCCCTATATAGTGCACAACTTGTGAACAGAGCCATGGTCAAAAGTAGTGCATTATAAAGTGAATAGTGTGCCATTTGGAGACATACATGTAATACACCCTCTGTTTACTGTCACTGGGCCAGAGGCCATATTAGACTGGGTTTAGTGACAACATACACACACACACACACACACACACACACACACACACACACACACACACACACACACACACACACACACACACACACACACACACACACACACACACACACACACACACACACACACACCATTAAGGGGTTACACTGTTGTTAACATTAGCAATCTGACCAATCTTTCTCAGTATTATTGGTAAATCAATGAGCATCAGTCAGTCCTGCACCATTAGGTTGGTCAGGTTACAACCAGGGCACCGCCTGACCCTTCCCTTCAGCCAGCACAGCTCTGCATCACTAGACCACCAAACATGTTATTTATGATGGCTTTCATTACAAATTACAGGAATAATGCTCTTTAAGAACTATACTGAAAGAGGAGTGAGCTACAGTACCTACAGTTATACTCCACAGAAAGAAATGTAGCTAGGTCTATTATATTCTGTGTGTTGAACAAACCTAGATTTGACATTCATCATTGTAAATGATTGCACAATTAAAAAATAGTAAACACTAGGGTGTTTATAAAGTAACTGAGTAATGATAATGATAGGCCTGTGACTGCTGCGCTGTGAGGTGATTGTCCCATTAAAGACATGTGTTTAATACCTGGCCCTCCCACAGGACTACCCTTACATATGGGTCTCTTCCATCACGTTGCCAGGGCCATGCTAGAATGAAATGGGTCATAGGAAACTTTAAATAAACATGATAATGAGGCAGACACTAAGCCAATCGCTAGGGGGGATGCTTGTGTTCTAGACCAAGCGGTCTCTGTGGATTTCCCTTTTGAATAATATTATAATAATGGAAAGAGGTGCTGATTTATGTCTGTCGTGCCGGAGATGAACAGAACTCGTTGCGATATGTGTGTGTGTTTGCGTGCGTGCGTGTGCATGTGCGTGTGCGTGTGTGTGTCTCTCATTGATCAGTCATGTCGAAAATATATTTAGAGAATCAATGCCGAGATAGACATAGACCATATCCCAGGTCTGTATTAATTTAACCCTCAGACAGAAGTGTTCTGAGTGTTGTGCTCAGTCTCACTTCCCCTCCATATCTCACTCACCAGCCCTACAGTGACAGCTAGCAGGAGACAGCAACTCCTCTCCTTTCCTGTATACTGGGCTCTTCCCTCTCAGCAGGTGTCACAATTATCTCTCACTGGGTAAATCAGTGCAGACTCAGAAGGAGTACGCTAGTGGCTCAGAAGGAGTAAAGTAGAATGGGCTCAGTAGGAGTTAAGTAGTATGGGCTCAGTAGGAGTAATGTAGTGGCACAGTATGGGCTCAGTAGGAGTAATCTAGTGGCTCAGTAGGAGTAATGTAGTGACTCAGCAGGAGTAATGTAGTGGCTCAGTGTGGGCTCAATAGGAGTAATGTAGTGGCTCAGTAGGAGTAATGTAGTAGCTCAGTAGGAGTAATGTAGTGGTGCAGTATGGGCTCAGTAGGAGTAATTTAGTGGCTCAAAAGAAGTAATGTAGTGGCTCAATATGGGCTCAGTAGGAGTAATGTAGTGGCTCAGTAGGAGTAATGTAGTGGCTCATTATGGGCTCAGTAGGAGTAATGTAGTGGCTCAGTAGGAGTAATGTTGTAGTTCAGTAGGAGTAATGTAGTGGCTCATTATGGGCTCAGTAGGAGTAATGTAGTGGCTCAGGAGCAATGCCGTAGCTCAGTAGGAGTAATGTAGTGGCTCAGAGGCAATGTAGTAGCTCAGTAGGAGTAATGTAGTGGCTCAGTCTGAGTAATGTAGTGGCTCATTATGGGCTCAGTAGGAGTAATGTAGTGGCTCAGTAGGAGTAATGTATTCACTCAGTATGGGCTCAGTAGGAGTAATATAGTGGCTCAAAAGGAGTAATGTAGTGGCTCAGTAGGAGTAATGTAGTGGCTCATTATGAGCTCAGTAGGAGTAATGTAGTGGCTCAGTAGGAGTAATGTTGTAGTTCAGTATGAGTAATGTAGTGGCTCATTATGGGCTCAGTAGGAGTAATGTAGTGGCTCAGGAGCAATGTAGTGACTCAGAAGGAGTAATGTAGTGACTCAGTAGGAATAATGTAGTGGCTCAGAATGGGCTCAGTAGGAGTAATGTAGTGGCACATGAGCAATGTAGTAGCTCAGTAGGAAAAATGCAGTGGCTCAAAAGGAGTAATGTAGTGGCTCAATAGGAGTAATGTAGTGGTTCAGTAGGAGTAATGTAGTGGTTCAGTAGGAGTAATGTAGTGGTTCAGTAGGAGCAATGTAGTGGCACAGGAGTAATGTAGTGGCTCAGTATGGGCTCAGTAGGAGTAATGTAGTAGCTCAGTAGGAGTAATGTAGTGGCCAGTGTGAGCTCAGTAGGTGTAATGTAGTACCTCAGTAGGAGTAATATAGTGGCCAGTATGGGCTCAGTAGGCGTAATGTAGTACCTCAGCAGGAGTAATGTAGTGGCCAGTGTGAGCTCAGTAGGTGTAATGTAGTACCTCAGTAGGAGTAATGTAGTGGCCAGTGTGAACTCAGTAGGTGTAATGTAGTACCTCAGTAGGAGTAATGTAGTGGCCAGTGTGAGCTCAGTAGGTGTAATGTAGTACCTCAGTAGGAGTAATGTAGTGGCCAGTGTGAGCTCAGTAGGTGTAATGTAGTACCTCAGTAGGAGTAATGTAGTGGCCAGTGTGAGCTCAGTAGGTGTAATGTAGTACCTCAGTAGGAGTAATGTAGTGGCCATTGTGAGCTCAGTAGGCGTAATGTAGTACCTCAGTAGGAGTAATGTAGTGGCACAGGAGTAATGTAGTGGCTCAGTATGAGCTCAGTAGGAGTAATGTAGTAGCTCAGTAGGAGTAATGTAGTGGCTCAGAAGCAATGTAGGAGCTCAGTCGGAGTAATGTAGTGGCTCAGTCTGAGTAATGTAGTGGCTCTTTATGGGCTCAGTAGGAGTAATGTAGTGGCTCAGGAGCAATGTAGTAGCTCAGTAGGAGTAATGTATTCACTCAGTATGGGCTCAGTAGGAGTAATATAGTGGCTCAAAAGGAGTAATGTAGTGGCTCAGTAGGAATAATGTAGTGGCTCATTATGGGCTCAGTAGGAGTAATGTAGTGGCACATGAGCAATGTAGTAGCTCAGTAGGAGTAATGTAGTGGCTCAGGAGTAATGTAGTGGCTCAGTATGGGCTCAGTAGGAGTAATGTAGTGGCACAGGAGAATGTAGTAGCTCAGTAAGAGTAATGTAGTGGCCAGTGTGAGCTCAGTAGGTGTAATGTAGTACCTCAGTAGGAGTAATGTAGTGGCCAGTGTGAGCTCAGTAGGTGTAATGTAGTACCTCAGTAGGAGTAATGTAGTGGCCAGTGTGAACTCAGTAGGTGTAATGTAGTACCTCAGTAGGAGTAATGTAGGAGCTCAGTAGGAGTAATATAGTGGCCAGTGTGAGCTCAGTAGGTGTAACGTAGTACCTCAGTAGGAGTAATGTAGTGGCCAGTATGGTCTCAGTAGGTGTAATGTAGTACCTCAGTAGGAGTAATATAGTGGCCAGTGTGAGCTCAGTAGGTGTAACGTAGGCTCAGTAGGAGTAATGTAGTGGCCAGTATGGTCTCAGTAGGAGTAATGTAGTGGCCAGTGTGGCTCAGTAGGTGCAATGTAGTGGCTCAGTAGGAGTAATGGAGTGGCCATTGTGAGCTCAGTAGGCGTAATGTAGTACCTCAGTAGGAGTAATGTAGTGGCCAGTATGGTCTCAGTAGGTGTAATGTAGGAGCTCAGTAGGTGTGATGTAGTGGCTCAGTAGGAGTAATATAGTGGCCAGTGTGAGCTCAGTAGGTGTAACGTAGTACCTCAGCAGGAGTAATGTAGTGGCCAGTGTGAGCTCAGTAGGTGTAACGTAGTAGCTCAGTAGAGGTAATGTAGTGGCCAGTATGGTCTCAGTAGGCGTAATGTAGGAGCTCAGTAGGTGTAATGTAGTGGCCAGTATGGTCTCAGTAGGCGTAATGTAGGAGCTCAGTAGGTGTAATGTAGTGGCTCAGTAGGAGTAATATAGTGGCCAGTGTGAGCTCAGTAGGAGTAATGTAGTACCTCAGTAGGAGTAATGTAGTGGCCAGTGTGAACTCAGTAGGAGTAATGTAGGAGCTCAGTAGGCGTAATGTAGTACCTCAGTAGGAGTAATATAGTGGCCAGTGTGAGCTCAGTAGGTGTAATGTAGTACCTCAGTAGGAGTAATATAGTGGCCAGTGTGAGCTCAGTAGGTGTAATGTAGTACCTCAGTAGGAGTAATGGAGTGGCCAGTGTGAGCTCAGTAGGCATAATGTAGTACCTCAGTAGGAGTAATGTAGTGGCCAGTGTGAGCTCAGTAGGTGTAATGTAGTACCTCAGTAGGAGTAATATAGTGGCCAGTATGGGCTCAGTAGGAGTAATGTAGTGGCCAGTATGGTCTCAGTAGGTGTAATGTAGGAGCTCAGTAGGTGTGATGTAGTGGCTCAGTAGGAGTAATATAGTGGCCAGTGTGAGCTCAGTAGGTGTAATGTAGTACCTCAGTAGGAGTAATGTAGTGGCCAGTGTGAGCTCAGTAGGTGTAACGTAGTACCTCAGTAGGAGTAATGTAGTGGCCAGTATGGTCTCAGTAGGAGTAATGTAGGAGCTCAGTAGGTGTAATGTAGTACCTCAGTAGGAGTAATGTAGTGGCCAGTGTGAGCTCAGTAGGTGTAATGTAGTACCTCAGTAGGAGTAATGTAGTGGCCAGTGTGAGCTCAGTAGGTGTAACGTAGTAGCTCAGTGGAGGTAATGTAGTGGCCAGTATGGGCTCAGTAGGTGTAATGTAGGAACTCAGTAGGTGTAATGTAGGAACTCAGTAGGCGTAATGTAGGAACTCAGTAGGTGTAATGTAGTGGCTCAGTAGGTGTAATGTAGTGGCTCAGTAGGTGTAATGTAGTGGCTCAGTAGGTGTAATGTAGGAACTCAGTAGGTGTAATGTAGGAACTCAGTAGGCGTAATGTAGGAGCTCAGTAGGTGTAATGTAGAACTCAGTAGGCGTAATGTAGGAACTCAGTAGGTGTAATGTAGTGGCCAGTATGGGCTCAGTAGGCGTAATGTAGGAACTCAGTAGGTGTAATGTAGTGGCCAGTATGGGCTCAGTAGGCGTAATGTAGGAACTCAGTAGGTGTAATGTAGTGGCCAGTATTTTTTTTTTTTTTTTTTACCTTTATTTAACCAGGCAAGTCTGTTAAGAACATATTCTTATTTTCAATGACGGCCTGGGAACAGTGGGTAACTGCCTGTTCAGGGCAGCCAGATTTGTACCTCAGTCGGGGTGTAATGTAGTACGGTTCAGTACGCTCTAACCACTATACGTGCCGCCCCAGTATGGGCTCAGTAGGTGTAATGTAGGAACTCAGTAGGTGTAATGTAGTGGCCAGTATGGGCTCAGTAGGCGTAATGTAGGAACTCAGTAGGTGTAATGTAGGAACTCAGTAGGTGTAATGTAGGAACTCAGTAGGTGTAATGTAGGAACTCAGTAGGTGTAATGTAGGAACTCAGTAGGTGTAATGTAGTGGCTCAGTAGGTGTAATGTAGGAACTCAGTAGGTGTAATGTAGGAACTCAGTAGGCGTAATGTAGGAACTCAGTAGGTGTAATGTAGGAACTCAGTAGGCGTAATGTAGGAACCAGTAGGTGTAATGTAGGAACTCAGTAGGCGTAATGTAGGAACTCAGTAGGTGTAATGTAGGAACTCAGTAGGCGTAATGTAGGAACTCAGTAGGTGTAATGTAGGAACTCAGTAGGTGTAATGTAGGAACTCAGTAGGTGTAATGTAGGAACTCAGTAGGTGTAATGTAGTGGCCAGTATGGGCTCAGTAGGCGTAATGTAGGAACTCAGTAGGTGTAATGTAGGAACTCAGTAGGTGTAATGTAGGAACTCAGTAGGTGTAATGTAGGAACTCAGTAGGTGTAATGTAGGAACTCAGTAGGTGTAATGTAGGAACTCAGTAGGTGTAATGTAGGAACTCAGTAGGCGTAATGTAGGAACTTAGTAGGTGTAATGTAGGAACTCAGTAGGTGTAATGTAGGAACTCAGTCGGTGTAATGTAGGAACTCAGTAGGCGTAATGTAGGAACTCAGTAGGTGTAATGTAGGAACTCAGTAGGCGTAATGTAGGAACTCAGTAGGCGTAATGTAGGAACTCAGTAGGTGTAATGTAGGAACTCAGTAGGCGTAATGTAGGAACTCAGTAGGTGTAATGTAGGAACTCAGTAGGTGTAATGTAGGAACTCAGTAGGCGTAATGTAGGAACTCAGTAGGTGTAATGTAGGAACTCAGTAGGTGTAATGTAGGAACTCAGTAGGTGTAATGTAGTGGCCAGTATGGGCTCAGTAGGCGTAATGTAGGAACTCAGTAGGTGTAATGTAGGAACTCAGTAGGTGTAATGTAGGAACTCAGTAGGTGTAATGTAGGAACTCAGTAGGTGTAATGTAGGAACTCAGTAGGTGTAATGTAGAAACTCAGTAGGTGTAATGTAGGAACTCAGTAGGTGTAATGTAGTGGCTCAGTAGGTGTAATGTAGGAACTCAGTAGGTGTAATGTAGGAACTCAGTAGGTGTAATGTAGGAACTCAGTAGGTGTAATGTAGGAACTCAGTAGGTGTAATGTAGGAACTCAGTAGGTGTAATGTAGTGGCTCAGTATGGCTTCAGTACTGACTGAGGCTATGTTCCAAATGCAGGTTGACGTTTATTGGGATGAGTATTTTCCTTGAGGCAGTACTGAGCGATTTCCACTAGATGGGCCAGCTGCAAAATTGGCTGTATTGTAAAAATGTTGGTCTTAATTTGGGGTTAAGGTTAGGGTGAGGCAATAGAGTTAGCAGTGTTGTTAAGGTTAGGGTTAAGGTTCGGGTGAGGCAATAGAGTTAGCAGTGTTGTTAAGGTTAGGGTTAAGGTTAGGGTGAGGCAATAGAGTTAGCAGTGTTGTTAAGGTTAGGGTTAAGGTTAGGGTGAGGCAATAGAGTTAGCAGTGTTGTTAAGGTTAGGGTTAAGGTTAGGGTGAGGCAATAGAGTTAGCAGTGTTGTTAAGGTTAAGGTTAAGGTTAGGGTGAGGCAATAGAGTTAGCAGTGTTGTTAAGGTTAGGGTTAAAGTTAGGGTTAGGTTTAAAATAAGAATTTGTTCTTAACTGACTTGCCTAGTTAAATAAAGGTTAAATCATTTTTTTTTTAAACAGAATATATGACTTTGTGGCTGTACCAGCAAGTGACCACTCTGCCTCCAGAACAAGATTCATGATGAGAAATGCTAAAATGCAACCCAAATGGCACACTCTTCCCCTATATAGTGTACTACTTTTGACCAGGGTCCCATATACAGGGAATAGGATGCCATTTGGGATACTCAAACGCTCAGTAGGGGTAATGTACTATACGAGTGAAAATGAGCATTGTGACACATACACTGCTTCCAATTGAAGATCACCCTTTCCCTCTGATAATGTAAATATACAGTACAGTACTTTAAGTCGAATCTACAAATATATGTTTGAAGTCATTGTACTATACGAGGGAACATGCATTTACTTTAACACTGCAATGCATTTAAGGGTGATTGATCACAATGTTTGTTTACTGAATACAAGTGTTGTGTGACACTGAACGTATGTGTTGTCATCTTTCAGGTTTGAAACATGGGGCAGGAATGTTTTGTCTCTGCTTAAAATGAGTCTGAACATTCACAGTCAAAAATAGTAACAAGCCATGACTGCATAATGTAAGAAAAAACAACCTTGGACTATTTTGTTTACACGAGTCAGTGACCAGTAAATCAATGTATTTTGCCTCATTGATCCTCAATAATGAGAAAAGCTTGCATGAAGCGCCACATACATTCCACATACAACGGTTTCATTAGTCTAACTTGCAGCCCGAGGTCCCTCCTCGTGCCCAACCATCTGCTGACATTATTATATTATTCCTTAACAAGTGGAGATTGTTGTTGCATTACTATGTGTGGCTCAGTTAGAATCCAGACAGATATTCCTCCTCTACACTGTACTTGTCCTTCATAGCTGGGCTCAATTCCATTTAAATTCATTCAATTCAGGTAAACTGATATTCTAATTCCAATTTTCCTCATTGGAATCGGAATTTCAGTTTATTTTCTGAATTGACTGTATTGAAATGGAATTGAGCCCAACCCTGTTCTCCTCAGGAGCATCTGGCAGTCCTTCTACATCCCAGAAGCCCTTGCAGCCCAAATGGCCCCTTATTCCATGTAGTACATTACTTTTATAGTGTGCAATACATGGGGAATAGGGTGCCATTTGGAACGCATCCCAGGGAAACAGCTCTGATGTCTGAGGCTGAAAGGTGATCCACTCATCCATGTCTCTGTCTCTCCCTGTCTCTCACTGCCTCGCTCTTCTGGCTCTGTGGCTCCTGTTTTCTCATCAGCTTCTCCAGGAACCAGGAACTGTCAATACAACAACAACCACGAAGCGGATAAAGCAACCCAAACTATACTACCTTTCCTTTCCCTGTCTGGCCGTTCTCCCTTCAAAACTGTCTCCTCAGACCGACTTAACCATGCGACGGACAGCAATTTAAACCATAGCCCCACCACACATACCACCACCACCACCACCAGCATCAGACTGAAAGTGGGAACATGTCTGATCCACCTATCTATAAGCTTGATTTGTTTTCACTCAGCCCCCACACTTCATCCATAAACAATGATCTACAGTTCATCTTTTGGGGGCTGGGGGGTAGATCAGCTGTGTTAAACAATTCTAAATATATTTGAGATTCTTCAAAGTAGTCACCCTTTGCCTTGATGTCAGCTTTGCAAACTCTTGGCATTCTTTCAACCAGCTTCATGAGGTAGTCACCTGGAATGCATTTCAATTAACAGCTGTGCCTTTTTAAAAGTTCATTTGTTGAATTTCTTTCCTTCTTAATGCGTTTGAACCAATCAGTTGTGTTGTGACAAGTCCATATTATGGCAAGAACAGCTCAAATAAACAAAGAGAAACGACAGTCCATCATTACTTTAAGATATCACAGGATGCCACCTTTCCAGCAAGTCAGTCCTTCAAATGTCTGCTCTACTAGAGCTGCCCCGGTCAACTGTAAGTGCTGTTACTGTGAAGTGGAAACATCTAGGAGCAACAAAGGCTCAGCCGTGAAGTGGTAGGCCACATAAGCACACGGAACGGGACCGATGAGTGCTGAAGTGTGTAGCGTGTAAAAATCGTCTGTCCTCGGTTGCAACACTCACTACTGAGTTCCAAACTGCCTCTGTAAGCAAAGTCAGCACAATAACTGTTCGTTGGGAGCTTCATGAAATGGGCTTCCATGGCCGGGCAATGGGGTGATGTAAATCTCGCCACCATTGGACTCTGGAGCAGTGTTCTCTGGGGTGATGAATCACGCTTCACCATCTGGCAGTCCGATGGACAAATCTGGGTTTGGTGGATGCAAGGTGAACGCTACCTACCCCAATGCATAGTGCCAACTGTAAAGTTTGGTGGAGGAGGAATAATTGTCTGGGGATGTTTTTCATGGTCCAGGCTAGGCCCCTGAGTTCCAGTGAAGGGAAATCTTAACACTACAGCATACAATGACATTCTAGATGATTCTGTGCTTCCAACTTTGTGGCAACGGTTTGGGGAAGGCCGTTTCCTGTTTCAGCATGACAACGCACCAGTGCACAAAGCGGCTGAATGGAAGCAAGTCCCTGCAGCAATGTTCAGATGGAAAGCCTTCCCAGGACAGTGGAGGCTGTGAAAGCAGCAAAGAGGGGGCCAACTCCATATTAATGCCCATGATTTTGGAATGAGATTTTTGACGAGCAGGTGTCCACATACTTTTATTAATGTAGTGTATTTTGTTTTATTATTTTCCTCTAACCCTACCAACCCTCCCCTAATTGGAGTAAAGTAAGGGACAATAACAGGACTGTATATTACGTACCATTACCAACATCCTCATCAAGCAGACTTGATGGACTAATCACAGTTGAGAGAGGATTTGACCAGCTACAGTGGGGCTTCATAACGACAACCCTCAGACTGGATCTGGTGTGTGTGTGTGTGTGTGTGTGTGTGTGTGTGTGTGTGTGTGTGTGTGTGTGTGTGTGTGTGTGTGTGTGTGTGTGTGTGTGTGTGTGTGTGTGTGTGTGTGTGTGTGTGTGTGTGTGTGTGTGTGTGTGTGTTTCTTCTGTTGCTGTCAGGGGGCCAACAGCACAGCAAGGGTCTTATGTAGTAATGATGGTCAAAATAACGCTTCAGACTCTCAATAACATTCACATCTCTCATAATTGGGTTTATAAACCAGACTTCACCAACTGTGGAATGAAGTGTCCTTGTTATGGATAGAAACAATTCATACTTGAATCCACAAGTGTTTTATTGTGGAGCTATAATAGTTAATGAGCATTCAATACTCACTCACAGCGATAATCAGATACAAACAGATACAAATGTCATGCCTGCTGCCAGTTGTCTTTGGCTGTTTTGTCAGGTATAAATTGATAGGAAATTTAAATCATAGCATCGATCTGAACCGTCTGAAAGTTGTGGCGTTAAACATTTTTAAGGTTGATTGAATGCCATTATTTCAAACGCATGACAGGTGTGCTACTTTAAAAAAAAATGCAGTGTGGACGACCATATGTGGTTGTCGGGGCCCTTTAGTTAGATGGGGATCTGCAGACATGAGGAACGAGTCCACCGTGGGTCCTTGACTTGAAGAGATGTCTCCAGAATCTGAATACAATTATGCTTTCACAGCATCCTCTTAAAATAGAGACGGGAGACAAAGTGAAGCAAGCGGCCTAGCAGGACAACAAGAAGAGGTCCCTTGGCGACGGGGCTAACCTTAATGAGCATCCACATCTTCCCCCCTTTCTCCCACTCCCCTTCCCCCAGTCCCCTCCTCTCAGTATATTACAGGATAGATTCTCTTGCTCCAAAAACACAGAAAATGCACTTAACTTTCATTTACTGATATCCTACTTCCACTACCTTCAGTCATGAAAGATTCAAAGATTCATACCCACCAACACCACCACCATCCAACTCCATGTTCAGATTTTGTGTTTTTCTTTTCATGAGGTGAGCAAAGCACTAAGAGCCTGAAGACATTGAGTGCTATTTATTGAGACAGAGAGACGTGCAGAGAGTTTAAACCGAGAGCTTCAGATGAGAGATGATTCCTCGTGGCTCTTTTAACAGTAAGTTCATCAGAGCATACAGTGCAGATGAATGAGGAAAGTTTTCCACACAGGAAACAGAGAAACTGTTATTTTAGTCTTTGTCTGTGTGTTGTGGTGTAACATCTGGTGTTAAGTAAAAATGATAACACTGACATGGTGCTGGGTGAGAATGGATAAGTCCCTTACTGCACCTCCTGTTCGTATAGAAGAATCATGGTTTGCAGTTAGCAGCCCAAACCCACTAAGCATGGGCCGACGGCGATGTCTTCTCGACGTATTGTTTTGGTCCTTTCTGGACCGGCTGTCTTTTATTTTTCTTTCCGAACCGGCCTTGATTTGGGGTAGATGACTATGTTTGGTTCAGATTTGGACAGGACTGGCCTTGATTTGGGGTAGATGACTATGTTTGGTTCAGATTTGGACAGGACTGGCTTTGATTTGGGGTAGATGTCTATGTTTGGTTCAGATTTGGACAGGACTGGCCTTGATTTGGGGTAGATGACTATGTTTGGTTCAGATTTGGACAGGACTGGCCTTGATTTGGGGTAGATGACTATGTTTGGTTCAGATTTGGACAGGACTGGCCTTGATTGGACAGGACTGGCCTTGATTTGGGGTAGATGACTATGTTTGGTTCAGATTTGGACAGGACTGGCCTTGATTTGGGGTAGATGACTATGTTTGGTTCAGATTTGGACAGGACTGGCTTTGATTTGGGGTAGATGTCTATGTTTGGTTCAGATTTGGACAGGACTGGCTTTGATTTGGGGTAGATGTCTATGTTTGGTTCAGATTTGGACAGGACTGGCTTTGATTTGGGGTAGATGTCTATGTTTGGTTCAGATTTGGTCAGGACTGGCTTTGATTTGGGGTAGATGTCTATGTTTGGTTCAGATTTGGACAGGACTGGCTTTGATTTGGGGTAGATGTCTATGTTTGGTTCAGATTTGGACAGGACTGGCTTTGATTTGGGGTAGATGTCTATGTTTGGTTCAGATTTGGACAGGACTGGCCTTGATTTGGGGTAGATGACTATGTTTGGTTCAGATTTGGACAGGACTGGCTTTGATTTGGGGTAGATGTCTATGTTTGGTTCAGATTTGGACAGGACTGGCTTTGATTTGGGGTAGATGTCTATGTTTGGTTCAGATTTGGTCAGGACTGGCTTTGATTTGGGGTAGATGTCTATGTTTGGTTCAGATTTGGACAGGACTGGCCTTGATTTGCCGTAGACGTCTATGTTTGGTTCAGATTTGGTCAGGAGTGGCCTTGATTTGGCCCAAACATAGACGTCTATCATTGGTTCCGACAGCAGAGTACAGCACAGTACAGTACAGTACAGTACAGTACAGTAGAGCACAGTAGAGCACAGCAGAGTATAGTACATTACAGTACAGTACTGTAGAGTACTGTAAATTAAAGTAGGGTATAGTACAGTACAGTAGAGTAAAATACATTAGAGCATAGTAGAGTACAGTAAAGTAAAGTATGGTGTACAATAAAGTATAGTACAGTATAATGTACTGTATTGTACGCTACTTTACTCGAATGCACTCTACGGAAATAAACTCACTTTACTATACTCTACTAAATTCAACTCTAATGTACTGTACTCTACTAAATTAGACCCTACTGTACTGTATGTTACCGTACTGTACTCTACTGTACTGAATACTCTCTACTCTACTCTCCTGCACTGTACAGTACTATACTGAATTGTGCTGTTCAGATATGGTCTGGTCTGGACCAGCCAAATTTGCACTTGTTTGGGGGTGGAGCTCATTAGAATAATACCCTGCATGCCTAGCAAGTGTTTGTTTTTACATTTACATTTTGGTCATTCAGCAGACACTCTTATCCAGAGCGACTTACAGTCAGTGCATTCAATTAAGGTAGATAAACAACAACATATCACAGTCATAGCAAGAAAAACATATTTCTGTAACTGTTACTGGGAATGTTATTGCACTTGAATTGCTCTGTTGGTTTATTCTGTAAAATTGACTGAAAAGCAATAAGCAATAAGTATAAATGTTATATGTTGCGATCTTCAGTTGGAGCCTTTTTCCTATATTATATGGATAAAAAATATATTACTGTGATATGAAATGTACTTCATTGAGAATGTATGTGAAGCTGAAATTTGGCCATATAATTGATTACAAAAACATATGTATTTTCAACGTCTGTATATAACATATTTTCACCTTTCAGTAAAACCGAAAATGTACCTGATTTCAACGTCCAGAAAAGGGGTATTTTCAACGTCCGGAAAATACATATTTTAATCGGCCCAAAAAGTCTGTTCACCTTTCATTCAGAACCTAAAATGAGCCCAACTTCAACATCTAGGAAACACATATTTTAGACATCTTTTCAAAGCTGTTTTGCTTACTGGGAAGCCTCTGAATGCATTTAATCTCATCATAAATTTAATGCTGTTGGACCACAATGGCTGAACTCAAAAAAAATAATAAAGTTCTACCTAAAACTAGGTCTGAGTTCTCTTGGAGCCTCTTATGAATTATCTCTTTCTGAGTCAGTCAATGCATGCACTGCTTACATTACTATTTTTAGGTTTGTATTGTGAGCTTCTCATATTGCATGTTGGGGATTAGGCCCACCAAAGTAATAAAGGAAACTGTATACACAGTGAGAACACTTCAGCTTTATATGAAATACGGGCCTCTTCTCTATGACCTTACAGAGCTGTAGCTGGTTGAAGCTCACCCTACAGAAGATATAGGTTTACATCCTCAGTATTAGATCTGCTTGGCTTGACCTGATACCACACATACTGAGAGGGAAAAAACATGTTGAGTGGCACGTCATAGAGAAAAGCAGGCTGATTATTTTGGGAAGTATTTATTCATTTACCAAGAGTCTAGGTGACTTAGGATGCTTTCCAAATGGCACCCTGTTTCCTATGAAGTGCATGACTTTTGTCCAGGGCCCCTAGGGCTCTCGTCTAAAGTAGGTCACTATAATAGGGTGCCAGTTGACATAGTGCCAGCAACACAAGGTGCACAAGAAGCGAGCGAGGCACGGCAAGGTGCTCCTTATCTGACTGAAGCGGAGCTGCGCTGCCTGACGGTCCAGGGCTCCAGCAAGGTGGAACGATAAACATAATTAAATTTAGTTGGATTACAACAGAATGGATGGGATCAGCTGGGAAGGCGGGAAGGCTAATCCTGAACCAATCCCCTCAAAATAAGGTGCCAACCGACCCAACACAGTGTAAATAAAGTGAGAGGGAACATATGAAGGGAAGAAGAGAGGGAAGGAGGGGAAAGGAAGGAAGCTGTCGGAGAAAGAGAGAGATCAAGGTAAGGCCACTGAAAAGGGCCCTTTTCAAAACGAGGACAAATACACCCAACTACTTCACAGTGAAGCAGACTATGAGCGAGATCAATGGCAGTTCATTGAATCTGACAGGATTCTAATCACTGTTAGAAAGCAGGTAGATATACAGAAAAGAGACAGAGAGGAGTGACAGTGTTCAGATGTGCAGAACTATTATTAGACAACTTGATACTCCTGGTCAGAGAGCAAAAACATACAACAGCATTTTCTTATGGGTCTCGTTCTCATTCTGGTATATATTGAATTGGTCAAGCTAGCAGGGTTGGGGACAAATTAAACACTGTTCAATGTGTGAAGACTGCTGTCTGGTTTATACATGAGTGAAAAAAAAGCAGAATTTGAAATGCGATGCTGGTGACAAAAATGAATAAGCATTGAATTTACACCTTCCCCATCTTCTGAACAAGTGGTACATTTACACTTGCCTTTCTCCCCGCAGCTATACAACCACACCGTTTCACTCAGAGGGACCCGGTATGCACAAGATGCATCTGCCTATTCAGCTATTCACCTTAACACATAAACTAACCTCACCATGAAATGTTTTTTAGACACATAAAATGGTTCTAGGAGATTCAGAGGGTATGGAATGAAAGCAGGGGTCTACACCTTAACCTGCCTTTCTCTATCATATATATATCATTTTTTGTCACTTTCCCATCTAGCAATTTTTTTCCATTACCACTTTTCCTTTTATTTTTTCTATTTCAATTCCAATTTCATTCCACTCGTCACTTTCCTCCTCCCCCCTAATGCATTTTCCCTTTTTTAACTGAGTTTTAGTCCAATCCTTCACAAAGAACATTCCCCCAGGGGATGTGAACCCTTACCTCTTTCAGTTGCCTGTAACTACAGTAAACACATGCCCACATACCAGAGCTCTTTCTCTCGCTGTCGCTCTCTAGCTCCCAGTCTAATCCAGTCTAATCCCACAGTGCTGTCTTTGTGCTGTCTTGGGCAGACATCAGTGCATTATCATCCAATAAGAATATGATTAATGGATTTATAATTGCAGAGGGCGAGCCCAGTGGAGAACACAGTTTGCCCTGGATTAATATAGGAGCTAAAGTAACGTACTGGTGGTGAGTAGAGGAGAGGAGAGCTGAGGGGCTGTGTTAAGCCCTGCGGCCATAAGGCTGGGGAGAGGAGTGGAGTGGAGTGGAGTGGAGTGGAGTGGAGTGGAGTGGAGTGGTGGGTGGAGTGGAGAGGAGAGGAGAGGAGAGGAGAGAAGAGAAGAGGAGAGGAGAGGAGAGGAGAGGAGAGGAGAGGAGAGGAGAGGAGAGGAGAGGAGAGGAGAGGAGAGGAGAGGAGAGGAGAGCTGAGAGGCTGTGTTAAGCCCTGCGGCCATAAGGCTGGGGAGAAGAGAGAGGAGAGGAGAGGAGAGGAGAGGAGAGGAGAGGAGAGGAGAGGAGAGGAGAGGAGAGGGGCTGTGTTAAGCTCTGCGGCCATAAGGCTGGGGCGAGGAGAGGAGTGGAGTGTGGAGTGGAGTGGAGTGGAGTGGAGTGGAGAGGAGAGGAGAGGAGAGGAGAGGAGAGGAGAGGAGAGGAGAGGAGGAGAGGAGAGGAGAGGAGAGAGAGGAGAGGAGAGGAGAGGGGCTGTGTTAAGCCCTGCGGCCATAAGGCTGGGGCGAGGAGAGGAGTGGAGTGGAGTGGAGACGAGAGGAGAGGAGAGGAGAGCTGAGGGGCTGTGTTAAGCCTTGCGGCCATAAGGCTGGGGAGAGAGGAGAGGAGAGGAGAGGAGAGGAGAGGAGAGGAGAGGAGAGGAGAGGGAGAGGAGAGGAGAGGAGAGGAGAGGAGAGGAGAGGAGAGGAGAGGAGAGGAGAGGAGAGGAGAGGAGAGCTGAGAGGCTGTGTTAAGCCCTGCGGCCATAAGGCTGGGGAGAAGAGAGGAGAGGAGAGGAGAGGGAGAGGAGAGGAGAGGAGAGGAGAGGAGAGGGGCTGTGTTAAGCTCTGCGGCCATAAGGCTGGGGCGAGGAGAGGAGTGGAGTGGAGGGTGGGAGGTGGGAGGAGAGGAGAGGAGAGGAGATGAGAGGAGAGGAGAGGAGAGGAGAGGAGAGGAGAGGAGAGGGGCTGTGTTAAGCCCTGCGGCCATAAGGCTGGGGCGAGGAGAGGAGTGGAGTGGAGTGGGAGTGGAGACGAGAGGAGAGGAGAGGAGAGCTGAGGGGCTGTGTTAAGCCTGGCCATAAGGCTGGGGGAGGAGAGGAGAGGAGAGGAGAGGAGAGGAGAGGAGAGGAGAGGAGAGGAGAGGAGAGGAGAGGAGAGGAGAGGAGAGAGGGGCTGTGTTAAGCCCTGCGGCCATAAGGCTGGGGCGAGGAGAGGAGTGGAGTGGAGTGGAGACGAGAGGAGAGGAGAGGAGAGGAGAGCTGAGGGGCTGTGTTAAGCCTTGCGGCCATAAGGCTGGGGAGAGGAGAGGGAGGAGAGGAGAGGAGAGGAGAGGAGAGGAGAGGAGAGGAGAGGAGAGGAGAGGAGAGGAGAGGAGAGGGGCTGTGTTAAGCTCTGCGGCCATAAGGCTGGGGCGAGGAGAGGAGTGGAGTGGAGTGGAGTGGAGTGGAGAGGAGAGGAGAGGAGAGGAGAGGAGAGGAGAGGAGAGGAGAGGAGAGGAGAGGGGCTGTGTTAAGCCCTGCGGCCATAAGGCTGGGGCGAGGAGAGGAGTGGAGTGGAGTGGAGACGAGAGGAGAGGAGAGGAGAGCTGAGGGGCTGTGTTAAGCCTTGCGGCCATAAGGCTGGGGAGAGGAGAGGAGAGGAGAGGAGAGGAGAGGAGAGGAGAGGAGAGGAGAGGAGGAGAGGAGAGGAGAGGAGAGGAGAGGAGAGGAGAGGAGAGCTGAGGGGCTGGGCGAGGAGAGGAGTGGAGTGAAGTGGAGTGGAGAGGGAGAGGAGGAGAGGGGCTGGGGTTAAGCCCTGCGGCCATAAGGCTGAGGAGACGTGAGGTGAGGACAGGAGAGGAGAGGAGAGGAGAGGAGAGGGAGAGAGGAGAGGAGAGGAGAGGAGAGGAGAGGAGAGGAGAGGAGAGGAGAGGAGAGGGGCTGGGCGAGGAGAGGAGTGGAGTGAAGTGGAGTGGAGTGGAGTGGAGAGGAGAGGAGAGGAGAGGGGCTGGGGTTAAGCCCTGCGGCCATAAGGCTGAGGAGAGGAGAGGAGAGGAGAGGAGAGGAGAGGAGAGGAGAGGAGAGGAGAGAGGAGAGGAGAGGAGAGGAGAGGAGAGGAGAGAGAGGAGAGGAGAGCTGAGGGGTTGGGGTTAAGCCCTGCGGCCATAAGGCTGAGGAGAGGTGAGGGAGAGGTGAGGAGAGGTGAGGAGGAGAGGAGAGGGAGGAGAGGAGAGGAGAGGAGAGGGAGAGGAGAGAGGAGAGGAGAGGAGAGAGAGAGGAGAGGAGAGGAGGAGAGGAGAGGAGAGGAGAGGAGAGGAGAGGAGAGGAGAGGAGAGGGGCTGTGTTAAAGCCCTGCGGCCATAAGGCTGGGGAGAGGAGAGAAGTGGAGAGGAGAGCTGAGGGGCTGTGTTAAGCCCCACGTCCATATGGCTGGGGAGAGGAGAGGAGTGGAGAGGAGAGGAGCCAAGTTGGAGGTCTGCGCTGCTAGCTGGTAACTGGTGCTTCTGGTTGAGTTGAAGACCTCAACACTTTCTGACTGCACGCTGGGCTTAAACGATCTCTTTTCAGATCTGGGGCTCTCTGGCTACTACTGCCCTCTCTAAATAAGCACTGGTGCATTATTTAAGACAGCGATGAGAGGCTATATAGCACTGTTAAATATGGATAGCAGCTTGACCAGCTGGGTAGGGGAAGAAATTAACATTTTTTTCACAATTTATTTTATTTTAAACTATCATGTTTGCATAAAATGGTATTGTCCATAGGGTTTTGTCTAATGGTGTCCTAGTAGGCCAGCTATCATGACCATATCAGCGTGTCACACCTGGGCCTCGTTTGCCATCAAGGAGAGGTTTCTCTTTATTTAAATTAGGTTTGTGTGACTGTTTATGTTAACTCTGTTTCCAGCTAATTCATTTCAGTTCATCTTCCATTGAAAGCAGTGATAAGATGCCGAGAGGTGCTTCCTCTGTGTGACTGCAGCTCTGATCCTTGCCCCACCTTATACCATGACAAACTGGAGCATCAGCAGCTGCTGACAACGAAAAACTCAAAGCTTTAAACACCTACTCATTTTTAACTCAAAAAATTAATGCAAAGCACCTTTTCCAAGCCACTGGGTTTAATTGGAAGGCAAGCATTAAAAGTGCATTAAAAGTGCATTAAAAGTGCACATCATAACGGTAAAAAGCCGGATGATGTGGATACTTGTTGAGAAATCGTGTGAGATATAACACATAGAGTGGGGTAAGTTGAGCCACCCTTGTTTCTAGGAAACCATACTCAAAAGTAATCATTTGACCAAATATTTAGGAAGAGGTCATCTTGTGAAGGAAGAAACCACATGGAAAAAGTGGTAAGCAAGGTCCCAAAAAAAAAAAAGATTTTCACTAAGTCAAATGAAATGATTGTGTTAGGGGTTTCATGATCTATCTAAACAAAATAAATGATTTAAATATTGTTCTATACATCAGTTGGGGTCTCTATAAGTTTCAATATGAGGTCCTGAACCTAACGTGGAAGTGAATCCTTGCAGCTGTGTAGTCAAAATGTTTAGCATGGTGTTGGTTGCAAGTTAATTTTCCCATGATCTTTTCCCTTAAAATTCCCTTATCTTTAAGTCAGTTGCACAAAACATGTTAAAGTGAATTTCCCACTTAAGGGAAAAGTTAAGGCTGCCCATGAGGTCCCTTAACTGCTTCATTCAGTATGTAAACAGCCTTTGTGGAGGTGAATGTTGCCTTCATCTGCTCTGGTTACAAAAGGAAAACATCAACCAGCAATGGAATTATTGCATAAATATTGGGACAGTGATACGTGTTTGAGTTTTTCTGGCACTGTACTCCATCTGTACTCTGTATTCCATTTATTCTGAGGGTATTTTCATACATATTTTTATCACACAAATATCATACCCCCAAAACTGCTAACCTCCCCTGTTATTGTAATGGTGTGTTACGCCCTGACCTGAGTATTCTTTGTTTTCTTTATATATTCTGGTTAGGTCAGGGTGTGACATGGGTGATGTATGTGGTTTTGTATTGTCTAGGGGTTTTGTAGGTTTATGGGGTTGTCTACCATTTAGGTGTTTATGTATGTCTAAGTTAACCCACTGTTCCTACGCCGTCTTTGAAAATAAGAATTTGTTCTTAACTGACTTGCCTAGTTAAATAACGGCTCAATAAAAATCATGGTAGCATCCACATTAAAGTGTTTTGAAAAATATTATATTGTTATTTACAATAAAAGTGACTCCAAAATGACACAATACATTACTTACCAATCATTTCTATTGGGAACATAATAATCTGAAACACAACCACAACAAACAGCAAATGTATCCAACAAGTGTGTAGAGTCACAAGCTTGATGTAATCATTGCGTGCTATGAATAGGGGATCAAATATTCAACTTGTTACTACTTTAATACACATTTGTCGCAATACTTTTTATCCCATAAAATGGTGGGACTATGTACAAAAAGTGCTGTAATATCTCAACAGCTCACCCAATATGTATGAAAATATCCTCAAATTAAAGCTGACAGTCTGCACCTTAACCTCATAGTCATTGTATCATTTATAATCAAGTACAGTAGTACAGAGCCAAAACTACAATTGTCACTGTCCTAATAATTACGGAGGGCACTGTAACTGATTCATCAACAAAGATAACTGTGTTGTTTACCCATAGGATATAATATTAGAGTTTTAATCTTTTTTTTTATCCAGACAATAGTTATGTGCTTCTGCATTTTTATCCACTAACTAATGAACCTGGATCAGTCAGAGTGCATCCTAAATATTCCCTCTATAGTGCACTACTTTTGACAAGGGCCCACACTACTTTTCGAATAGGATGCCATTCGGGACGTAACCCCAGAGTCCTGGTGTTGAATTACTGCATTGCCACCTCATTACCTATGACATAACGGGTGTTCCACGCATCACACATTAACAGTGAGATCAATGCCGCCATGTAAACTAATCAGTCCCATAAATGACATGCCATTAGGTTTTATGACCAAGCGTGACTGTCTCAGTCTGTGTTAGGCCTGGCCAACATCTCACCCTCCTGTAGAGTCTTCTGGGATGCCTCAGCTAGAGGAGTGAACCGCCGCTCAGCAAACACCTCAGACCTCTGAGCCATAGCTCACACACAGCACCACTCAACACCTTACACACGGCAACCCTGACCTACTAGTCGAAATTGAAAGTGGTTTCTGGGTCTCTCTCTCTCACTCTCTCTCACTCTCTCTCACTTCACCTGTGAGTTCAACAGCGTAACAGTACATCTGTAGGTCAGATCCCAGAGTAAGTGGACTCCTTCCTGTCCTGTATCTGTCTCCCTGTGTAGTCCACTGGCTCAGTGTGCTGGCCAGCCACAGATGTTTATCACTATCAACCACTGTTTTCCTAGAAACACAACAGTATCTCAGGCTTTGATGCTCTGCTAAGGCTCATTTCTGCTCACTGCTGGGTGTGCGTTCCTAGAATGCGTCCAAAATATCACCATTCAGTGGAGGCTCCTCAGAGGAGGAAGGGGAGGACCATCCTCCTCAGTGATTTTCATAAAAATATTTAAATATTAAAAAAGTTATCCTTTCTAGGTAAAACTATAGTAAATATGTTCACGTCACCAAATACCTTTATTAAAACACATTGTTTTTCAATGAATGTCAACAGTAGCCTCAACAGCACTCTGTAGGGTAGCACCATGGTGTAGCCGGAGGACAGCAAGCTTCCTTCTTCCTCTGTGTACAATGACTTCAATACAAAACCTAGGAGGCTCATGGTTCTCACGCCTTTCCATAGACTTACACAGTAATTATGACAACTTCTGTAGGATGTCATCCAATCCATCAGAGCTCTTGCAGCATGAACTAACATGTTGTCCACCCAATCAAAGGATCAGAGAATTAATCTACTGTAATACTGAAAGCATACGCTACAGCTAGTCAGCACTGCAGTGTATAAAGTGTGATGAGTAGCAGACTCAAAGATAGAAAAAGACAATAGTTAAACAGTTTTGAACAAATGTATTTCCTCAAAAATTAAGAAGCAAAAGAGAAGGGGAGAGAGAGCTAGCTAGCTATATTTTGTATTTTTTTTTACTTAGTTAGCAACTGCAGCTAGCTAGTTTTATGTGGCTGCTATGAAAGTGAACTGTGTTTGTGTGTGATCAGGGGTGTATTCATTCCGCCGATTCTGTTAAAAAAAAAAAACGGGGATAAACATACCTGAATTTGTCCATTAGAAATTCTCATTTGCAACTGTTGGACTAATGATTAAACCCTAGATTAGCTAGATTCAGGCAAGATTGTGCAAGACGGTATTGAATGTGTCAATGTATGTCACCTTGATTCCTCAAATTTCTCTCGACCTGTGCACCTATGTTGTAAACTGTCATTCATAGGCCCTTGTAGCAACCTCATGATGGGTATAGGGAAAATTTGAGTATTATGTAGTAGCCTAAACCTATCGATGTTACATTGAGCTGGGTGAATGGAATATGAATGACAGTCATCCAATATGCTTTAATAAAAAATAAGGCCATGCTCATCTTAAACGGCACCTACGATCACTGTTACCATTGGTCGAATGGAGTGCACTATATAGGGATTAGGCTGGGTACTTTTCCAGACGCCGCACTAGTCTGCAGTGCACACAGACGCAATACATTTTGAGGCAAATCAAAGCTGCTCTTTCGGTTGAGAAGAGGGATATACTGTATGTGTGAACCAACGGCTATAGGAGATCTTTTGAAAGAAGTTCTGTAATGGACTCCAACACACACCTGCACATGTCTTTGTTCAGAACTGCTAGGATCATTTGATTTTGGGTTCCTTCCATTGTGGCCTAACCTAGTCTACCCAAGCGGAGCTCTCTAATGTAATACAAACACTGTGCTGGGTGCCTGCAGCGGAACAGACAATTATAATAACTTCTCATGTGCAGAACCTGGGATGGCTCCATAGAGATGGTCTCTGTTCGGAGTGAGCAGGATGTTCTGCATGTAATGAAATAAGTTCTAGCGGGTAGGTCCATATATCTGGGTTAAAGCAGATATAGCAGGTAGTTTCATTTTTTTTTTAAACATTGAAATATTAGATGCTGTTTGTGCAGTTTAAAACAAGAAAGGCCTCATAGTAAAACACAACTATTGCAACAATGTCACACTCTATGTGAGGTTCTCGGAGCCGAAAGCAGTCCTGTTGAATTCCTTAAAATGTGTTTATTCTTGTAGTGAACATTAACTCTTCAACTTATCTAATTAGAAGCATGATAAGATATTTATATCAATTAAAGTCAGCAGTGAGTCACTACTAAACAGGTCTAGCTGGATCTGTGGCTGTATGTGCACTTTATGAATTGTTTTCCAGCAGAAGTGCTTTTCTATTAGATCCAATTGTACCTATTTGTTGCCTCATACACTGGATAGGTGCAGTGAATGTGTTGTTTTAAAGAGTCACACATAGCAGTACGTGGCCCTAGAGCAAATTAGGGTTATGTTCCTTGCTCAACGACAAGGACTGATTTTGTGGTTACTGGCCCAACACACTACCCGCTAGGCTACTTGCCGCCCTGCAGTATACCTACAGTATGGTACAGGTATCTAAACTTCCATCTCCAAGTACAGCCCCCCTCCCTCCAGACATACCGTTATCTACATAGTATGCGGCCACTCGCTGTCTGCTTGTGTGGCTATTCTCTGTGGTTCTGTTCCTTTCCCCTGAAAACGGAATAATCAAGTTGAGAGCTGGTGGGAAGATGCCAGAATAATTGTTATTAGAGTAGTGCTTAAAGTAGTGCTCTGTTCCATTGCATCAAGACATGACAGTATTTACATTTTGGAGTTTGTGGCAAACTGTTACTGACTGTTACTGACAGTTACTGACTGTTGTGGACTGTTATGGACAGTTACTGACTGTTACTGGCTCTTACGGACCGACCCACGGCACAACTGAGCCTTGTTTGTTTGATGAAATACGACGGCAATCTGCACCTTATTCCCAATATAGTGCACTACTTTTGACTACAATAGGGCTCTGGTCAAAATAAATGTACTGTAGGGGATAGGGTGCCGATTGGGAGACCGGGAATCTGTTAAAATGATAGGATCCAAAAGTTGTGATATAACAGTGGAAATGCTTGTGGAATATTCAGAATCACGCTCCTCCAACTCCATTGAAAGCATTGGCTCGTTCATTTATACGACTTACGCGAACCCTCAGCGACACTCTGTCGAAGAAATGTACATTTCTTTCAAATCACATGGCACGCTGGGAAATCTGTGTTGGAGAAAAAGGCCAAAGCTATTTTACAGACTGAAACCAGCTGATAAGGAGAAAGTGCTGAGTAAAATAGGTTCTTATCTCCGTCTGACTACACTGATTCAGCTCTAAGTGAGAGAGCTGAAAGAAACACATTCATAAAGGCCCTTCTGTCCTGGTATTAACCTAACTCGGTGCTTTCAGCTATTCTTTCCCACATTGCCCAACTCAATACTTTTAGCTATAGGCTATTTCACTTTCTTAAAACTCAACAATCTATCCATAATGGGTACAAAATGGGACTGGATACAGAGAGGCTCCTGCATGCCACACAACTGTGTTAGCCTGTTGAGCTAAAGCCTAGGCTTTAGCTCTTGGAGTTAACGCAAGTCGTCAGATCTCAGGCATGATTACTCTTAGTCGAGCATGGTTCATCAAACATTTGCATCTTACTCGATAGGAATATTATATCCAGTAGTCTAATTATTTATCTCTTATATGCCAGGTACAGGTACAGTTCAACAACTGTGAATGTAAAGTTTACATCAGTAGATGTCGTTAAAGTCATACCTGACCATTAAAAGTAGGCCAGTAGCCTACTATACAAGTCAAAAGCTGTCAAAGCTTAGCGAGATATAGACATTCTGCAAATAGGATTTGATTTTCTGAAATCCAGGCAGACAGCACTAGACACAAAGCTCATTTACAAGTGGTATTTAAAGGATGTACTTGGATGCTATTCCGGTGCTCTTCTCACAAGAGTGGACGCAAGGGGGTGCGTCTGGAAGTATTGTCAAATTATTGTCAGCTTCAAAGCCAACAGTACGCTCAGCGCGCACAGACGTCTCAGCAATGGATTAATTCAACAGTCTTCGATTCAAATCACTGTGGAACACGCGGCCCTATCCGCTCAAATTGCTTTAGAATCAAGTCGAGTTCTTCAAAGGGGAAAACAAATCCAATTTATAATGAGAATGTGTTGATTTCACTGTTAACATTATAATTTACAAGTCTCAGTGCTGGATGACTGAGCTACTTGGAGACGCTCCTACATTGTTATCATAGTAGAAGTATGCAAACATAGAGACATGTATTGTTACCAAATACTGTAGGCCTACATTGTATAAGTAGAGTGGTGATTTACAATTATGACTGAATGTGTATTTATGTATAGGCTAACAGAAAGGCGTGGCATTTTTTTTTTTTGCGTAGGCTAGGCAACCGCCAGCCACTCCACTTAGGCTATTTTATGTATTCCAGACAGTTATTCCAATGTTCAACTAATCAACAAGCCCTTAGTCGACTAAAGTGTGCTGGTTCTGGAATACATCAAATAGCCTGAGCGTGTTCTGTATTATGGTCCATTTGGCACAGCGCCTAATCAAAACTTCAAATATGTCTTTAAAGTGTAATATTAGGTCAAAGTGGCACCAACATAACCCTAACAACATAGGAACCAACATAACCCAAACAGTATAGGTTAGTATTCTAAGCTATACCGTACAAACGTCCCATAATAAATTGGGATGTTTTCTTGTCTTACCTTGCTCTAGTAGTCGTAGAGAGTGATTAAACGTGGGGTCCAGTGTGTCCTTCTCTGCCATCAGCTCTGGTAAGTACTTTTCGTTATCCATTTCGTCCCGTGCCGATGGTCCACACCGTCCACAAAATAATTCGGCAGTGATACAATTCTAAAACCTCGCCTTATTCCCAACACTTGCCCCCGCCAAAACTAGTAACGGTAAATTATTATTATTTTTAAAACGAACAGGGATGCGGTAATGTCATTCGCAACCACTACAACATCACATAAGTAGTTCTAAGCTGTAACAACGACCAAAAACTGTCTGTGCGCGGGTGTCTCAGGTAAGAATTCCGTTATCCCATCCGTGTAGTAGCCTATATATTCAACGTCACCTTGCAGACCCCTCGCATGCAACACCGCCAACCTAGAGGCTCTCTCCGTTCTGTAAACAAGCTCTTTAAAGCTCCCCCGGAACGTCTCCACTAGCAACGAGGGCTCATTCCAGGTCCTCTACTATTGGTTCCCGATCAGTGTTCAAGAAAATGCAATGTAGCGTCAGTCATTAGAAGGGGCGGGTGCTTCAGCCTGGAGTGAGCGGAACAGCTGGAACTATCCATGGTGCTGATTCCACGGCGCCCGGCTATATGTTGTTCGATGTGACACGAGCCAGCAAAGATCTGAATTACAATGCAGAGAACATTAATAACAGTCCTTCTCTTGTTAAATTGTAGAATAAAAATGTGCCCAAACTAAGTAGCCCATCAATATGCAAATATATACAAATACCGTTTATTAGTTTTCATTGTATGAACTCCGGCTTGGGGGTAAAACTGATATGCTACATACATAGGCACCCTTTATTGTACTTTCAACAGAACCGATTGTATAAATCATACATAGGAGAGTGCATTTAAACTCACTTTGAGAGCTGCATGTTATACAAAGTTGTGGAAATAAGAATGACATTCAAGCTGTGGGCTCTCTAAAAAGAAACTCTTAACAGCGGGTCATAACGAGTGGGTTTAGAGTTTAGTCCTGGCAGCAGATTCGGTTCTCCCGAATGTCAAAATAACATGAACCATCATCTCTAATGGCTGACCATGGCTTGACGGGTAGCCTAAGGTGTCAACTGTTCTGTTGTGGACATGTATCCCTGTTCTCTGTTGCAACATGTGGTATATTTTTACCATGGATTAAAATGACAAACATAACTTGGAACAGAGGTGTGGATGACTTTGCCATGCCTTCTGGCCATGAAGAGATTAAGACAATGCATCTCTTCTGTAGGGTATGTTTCTATATGTTTTGAATCATGGAACATTGAACATTAACTATGATCTGTAATCTACAAAGAAAGACCACAGTTTCACTGGGTTCAGTATGATCCGAGGATACTCACACTTGCGTCAGAAATGGTACCCTATCTCCTTAGTGCACTACGTTTGACCAGAGCCCATATGCACTATATAGGGAATAGGATGCCATTATGGACACAACCACTGACTGCGGAACGATTCTACAAAAAGAAAATGGCTAATTTCTTGTGGCTTTAATTCTCTACCTTAAGGAATTGATTGTTTTGATACAAGACTTCTCAGGTTCCTTTCACTTAAGACAACCAGTCAATAGTTCAGAGGAAATCCATCCACCTTACTATAGGTCACCCTGACCCTTTTAGAAAAGAAGTGCCTGGGCATTTCTTATGCCGTTCATTGCATTTTCTCTACATACAACCAAACATGGCGTATCCGCGTGTTGAAGGCGAAACCTTTGTTATCTCAACACAGTGGTAGTGTGTTTCACTGGATTCCTATATACTATTCTAATGTAGGCCAATGTGTTTTCTATTTTCTTCTCCATGGTTATTACATATATCACTACAGTTGTGTTGACAACGCTGGATCAGACTTAGCCCTGGACTAGTTCAAGTATCACGAGCGTCAATGTATAGCATATCTTGTGAACGTGTTTGCTCATACTGTATCACAGAAACACAAATGTATTGATTGATTGTATAAAATTAGGTACGAGTATTGCTTGAACAACAGTGAACGCACAGCAGCATATCAGTCCTAAAGTCGAGAAGTGTATTTACAGACTGCACACAATTTACACTATAGAGGGAGAAACAGGCGCTATAATCTTAAGTAAAATCATTATTTCAGTGGGAGACAAGGTCAAAAGACGAGGCTCCTGTCACCATGTGTGACGGATGCAGAGGTATGCCCCAGGTGGGCGTTATGCAGCACGTAAGGTAGATGATAAGAACGGGTTATATAATGACAATCACCAAAGGTTGCGAGAAGTATCTCTCCTCCTTCTCAATAGCTTGGCTGAGATGCGACCCAGAAGCTAGAAGCAGGGCTGGTTCATGTATATTTATCAATGCTTTTACATTTGTCCTCAACAAACTCTGAAGTGAGCCTGTATTTATTTACTCAGAAAGAACTGCTCAGGCAGTTATCATAGATATCACGTCATAATATGGTCATAACGTTGTCATGAAACATATATTTACATCTGTTGTGACATACTGTATATTTCTATATTTCATGGCTGGGTATTACACCTACATGGGAGTGTCAAAACCCACATTTATTCAAATGTGTTTATTCCCTGCCAAGAAGATTCCTTTTGTTTGAAAGTTAGTTTCTTAAATCCTTTGTTGTGGTAATGAATTATTTTCCATATTTTAAATAACTTCCATAAAATACACTTTATGACATTGTCATGAAGCATTATGGCCATCCTGTGTCACTTTACTTGGACTGAGAAAATATAATTTATGACACTGTCAAGAAGCATTGTGAACATCATAACCAGCCATAAAATAAAGCAATACATATCACAACAAGTCTAAATATATGAGTGTTATGACCATATTATAACAGGTTATATGACAAGTTATGTCAGCTGTTATGACATATTATGACATGGTTAAGACCATGTCATAATGTGTTATGACGCTGGTTGTCGAGTAAAGTGTTACCCAGTAGTTATAGGCAACAGCATGCTTAACCTATTCTAATGTGGCATTCTGCAGTCAGTGCTATGTTCAGTGCAGCTAACTGAACATCCTGACAATTATCCACATGGAACAGGAAATACTTTAAAAATGTAGCTTTGTTGGTATTTCATTGATATTTAATTCATGAATTAATCAGGTGTGCAAATAAGGTGCCTTGTAATAAAGTAGCGGGTTAGATTGTGTACTGCTTCTTATAAAATCAAGATGATAGAAACGCGGGAGACAGTCACAGTTCCACACAGTAAGTAACATGTGATATGCCATAACAATGCAAGTAGTTAGGGAGTGAACGTTATTTATAATAAGGGTTACATGGAGAACATCGGACCTTTCTGAAAAGAAAATGGATGCCCCTCTATTCAGCAAAATATATTTGACCTAAACGCTCCCTGAACGCTTGAAAAAAAAAACAAGTGACCCTCCCCTATACCTAAAATAATAATGAAAACATAAAGGGGATAGCAGAGAACATGCCTACATTTTAGCCTCACTTCTTGGACAGACCAGTGTCTAAGACATCCAGTTTAGAAACTGTTCTTCCTCCTTTAAGCATTACCTGGCAACGCATTCATTTTGATAGTGCTTGTGGGCCAGAATGTTGTGGGTTCACAGACCACCGTGGACAAGAGTAGGGGAGGAAAGATCTCCTTTATAGTAAAAGCATTGCATGATAGGAAAAACATGCATTTAATAGACTGTCATGCAATTCTAAGTAATGTGACATATTAGCAGAATGTTTTTTAATACACAAAATTATTGAAATTACAGGCTAAGAATGGATTGAGATATGCGTATGTGCTCATCTTACCATATTTCTTCAATGTCAAATCAGTGTTTCTTGTTTGCAAAGAAACGGTCCCTGTTTGCAAATAATTAAATCTACGACGTCATTAGGAATCTGATCTTGGTCCTTTCAAAAGTTAGGCCGACCTTTCCACCCCAGAATCGGCCTACCAACGCAGAAACATTTAAGCTTTAACTGCTGGCTACTCTTCTTCAGTTGCTTAACCCAATGAGAGAAGGTCACAAGTGTTTCCCTAAAAGCTGTTTGGTTTTAATCATCTACTGTACAGAAAGTGAATAGCTTAATCAATAGATAGTGACAGAATTAGATGACTTCCCAAGCAAAGTATATCATTTGTCTCCTTGGCTGTAGAAGGTTGTAGCTCAGCCTCTGAATGTCAAATAAATGACACAATGATATCCCAATATTCATCGGAGTCACGTCTTTCCTGGGTATTTCACAGTTTGTTTGTAGCATAAAGAAACCCGGACCAAAGCACTGTAATAGATAATTTCATTTAAATGGTATCTGTTTAATTTTCTTCAAAATATTAAGCTAACAAGGGGTAGGCCTGTTCTTTATGCCATTTTGCTTTAATAACAAGGTAGGCCTATGGAACTGACATGGAGGTAGGCTAATTAAAGATTGCATGGTGGGTGGAGGAATTGGCCGACAAAAAATACTGTATGTTGATACAGCAGCCTATAGCCACATTTCGTCTGTCAAACAGGTAGGCCTACCTAATTTCTTAAATTGAAATAAATATGCTCCAACACAAAGCCCTCTTGTCGTTAGTCAATAAAAAGGGATTGAAATGAATTATGCCTACTCGAATTTGCCTACTTTCAGCACAATGTGCTGTCCATTTCCGATTGTCGTGCCACGGCTGCTGCTTCAAGTTTCAGCACCAACTAGTTACTCGAATCTGTGCGGTCAATAAATCTGATAAATACATAATGGCCAAGAGACATACTGTTTTTGTTTTTTTCAAATCAATTATAATAGTATCAAGTTATCAAAGTTGACCTCCAGTCCTCCTCATCTCCGGGCTCTCTTTCTCAAACTGAACAGAACATAGGCTATAGACTAGTCTGCTGCAAGATATTGCAATTTTTGGACTAGGGCTAATTTGACTCTCCTCCTGAACTGCCACTGTAGGCCTACACAGCGCAGCATTCATTAGGCAGCACACAAGAAAGGATTTGATCAGCAAGAGCAGAACAGGCCAGGGCTCAGGGTTGTAATATCCATTGCTGCGTGTAATGCAGCATAGTTTCATTTACACCATCCCAGCAGCTATCTTAGAAATCTACATTTTCTCTGTGCTTCTCCAAGTATGCACTTCGTAACCTATAGCCTATGGACTATGGATCATTTGATTAAGACCAGAATAAATAGCCTATTGCGTGCCCAGAGGAGAATCAGAAATGAGGGGCAGCATCGGGCATACATCGATATGTAGCCTTATAAGCAACTAATTACACAGGTGCACCTTGTGCTGGGGGCAATAAAGGCCCCTTTAAAATGTGCAGTTTTGTCACCCAACACAATGACACAGATGTCTCAAGTTTTGAGGGAGTGTACAATTTGCATGACTGCAGGATGTTAATTTCTCTACCATAAGCCACCTCCTATATCGCTTTAGAGAATTTGGCAGTACGTCCAATCGGCCTCACAACCGCAGATCACGTGTAAATACGCCAGCACTGGGCCTCCACATCAGGCTTCTTCACCTGCGAGATCGTCTGAGACCAACCATCCAGACAGCTGATGAAACTGAGGATTCCTGTCTGTAATAAATCCCTTATGTGGGGAAAAACTAATTCTGATTGGCTGGGCCTGACTCACCTGTGCCCCTGCCCAGTCATGTGACATCATAGAAGGCCTAATGAATTTATTTTAAATGAATGATTTCATTATATGAACTGTAACTCAGTAAATTCGTTGAAATTGTTGCATGTTGCGTTAATATTTAAGGTTCAGTATATATATAACACTCAGAAATATTGAAATTTCATCAATTACAAATTACATGACCCAACTAGATTTAAATAATACTAAACCATCCCCTTGACTGAAATTGAAAATGCATGACCCTCACCATTTTCCTCCAGGTACAAATTCTGTACATTTGTATCCATCCCTTACATAATATTTGTAATTCCCCATCTTAATCTTCCAACCTCAGATATTAATCCTCACTGAAACCTTGTCCAGTAATTGTCGAGACACCTGTTAATAAATGTTTAGCTCTAAACCAAAAAAAAACGTGCTATGAAACAGCTTACAATTTAGTCTGTCTTCATGGGTCATTAAAAATACTATCAAAATGCAGTAATCTCCTTCTCAGAAGAGAGAGGGACTTATTTATACATATGCAGCCATCTGTTGCTCTTGATCGTCTTCGGAAAAGAGTCGCCTCTAAACTAAACAAAGTATTGTCCTTTCCTGCTCTACATCTGAATCAGACACACATCTCTTCTAACGACGTTGTTATGCCAAAGCACTTTACAGAGGAAAGCTCCTATCCTGTCATTAGCAAGACATCTATTTCCAAGGAAAGAGGAATCAAAGTTGGTGAACCGACTAGTTTTCATAATTCTTAGGCCACCAGGTGAACAGTGAAAGGATTTGCATGCACGAGTGCACACACACACACACACACACACACACACACACACACACACACACACACACACACACACACACACACACACACACACACACACACACACACACACACACACACACACACACACACACACACACACACACACACACACACGCACACACGCACAAGCACACACAGCTCTAGTCATCAGACGGTGTAACAGAACAGTGGGTCATTACATTGACAGAGTGTGTAAATATAATGTTAATTACACCAGTGACTGAAGATGGTGTATACCTATATACCCAGAGGTGGCAATTATCTGCTTCATATAAAATAGCTCTTCAACAGGTCAATTCAGGGATTGATGTTGATGATGTATTGAAAAGCCCAGGAAGAGGATTTTGATACACTTTACCCACTGAACATATGTGAAGAAAGTACTTAAAAAATATACATATTTTTTTCATTCTGCATGATAGTGTTTTTTTCTCATAGTCACAGAACGATGCTTTTCTTTGCATGAAAAATTAAAGATACAGTTGAGTTAACTCAACCGTCTGTTTCAATTAGGAACAAAAACGATGGCTCAAAAATCAACTCACACTTCGGTACTCAAAGAAAAATACCTCTTCTAAACATTATAGGGCTTGACGAACAGATAAACCGAGTAGTATAAGAGCAAAAACATGAAAAATACACTTTCCCAATAAAATAAAAAACTTTCCCAAATGTCAGCTTTCAGTCTCTCCGTACTAAATAAGATTCCCTTGCTTGTCTTCTAGATGGAATAGCTGTGTTGTCACCTCTGGACTGATTCATCTGCGATGTGTCTTGGGGCTGATGGCTGGGCGGGCTGCCTAACGTCTCACATTACAGGCTGAATATGCAATGTGTTAATGTCTTCCACTGATGCAATATGCAGTGTGATTCTCTTTCAGTTCTCTCTTTCGCTTGCACAGGTTTTTCCCTGGCATCAATCATCTCCCTGATTGATTGGCAATTTCACAACATTTAAAGAGATAGCGTTAGCAATGTGATGACAAAGTTGGTTTATGTTAAAAGAACTGCCATAAAAACACTGCCCGTGGAATGTGTGTGTGTATGTGTGTGTGTATGTGCGTGTGTGCATGCGTGTGTGTGTATGTGTGTGTGTTTGGAAGTGTCAGTTGCTGCTGTATTTAAAGTGACAACACTGCCTCCTACTGACCAAATGTATCAGCCTGATAGTCAACTCCTGTACACTTTTTACTATCAGCCCAACAGGCAGTCTCATAAGAACGCAGTCTCATAAGGACACACTCAATGACATACATTTCATTTCAATTCCATCAAGACAAAATTCAAAAGGCACTCGCACATCTGGTAACAGTTGAAAAAGATGAGAACAATTGAATCAAGACAAAATATGGAAAATAATCGTCTTTGATGATAGTGAAATTCAAACTTAATACCGTACTCAATACTTTAAGAGGCTCTCAGAGACTGAGAGCTCTCAAGAGGCTCTCAGGAACTCAGGAAAAGTTCACAGTAGCATGAAGTCAGAGCCAATGAAATGCAGTAGCCACTAAATAAGACTCCAGAATTATGAATTACATGGATGCATGCAATCACTTCCTCTATGACAGGTTTTCTGTTTCTGCTGTGATCACTAGAAATTACATGTTTTTTTTTCACCCCTTTTTCTTCCCAATTCCGTGGTATCCAATTGGTAGTTACAGTCTTGTCTTATCGCTGCAACTCCTGTACAGACGAGAGAGAGAGAGGCGAAGGTCAAAAGCTGTGCGTCCTCCGAAACAGAACCCAACCAAGCCGCACAGCTTCTTGACACAATGCCCACTTAAACCGGAAGCCATCCGCACCAATGTGTCGGAGGAAACACAGTACACCTGGCGACCGTGTCAGCGTGCACTGCGCCCAGCCCGCCACAGGAGTCGCTAGTGCCCGATGGGACAATGAAATCCCTGCCGACCAAACCCTCCCCTAACTCAGACGATGCTGTGCCAATTCTCCCGGTTGCGGCCGGCTACGACTGAGCCTGGACTCGAACCCAGAATCTCTAGTGACACAGCTAGCACTGCAATGCAGTGCCTTACACCACTGGGAAACTCGGGAGGCCAATTACATGTTTTTTTACTTCTGATATGATCATGATGGGTCCTAGTCCAAAGTAGTGCACTGTGCTGGTGTGCTGGCAGCTATAACCAGCATAGTATCACCATGTACCTTTTATTCCAAGTTCAAGCTGTGCATCAGTGTAATTCTACAGTTTGAGTGGCAATGTCTGTTCTGACCTCTTCCTGCAAAGAGCTTTTTGTTAGATCTCTCAAACACCACACAACAAAGGTCACTTTGAAACAGTCACTCAATGGCGTGCACACATCCGCTAAACAGACGTTCAATACAATGATACTGTAAGCATCAATCTATCAGGTGCATTGATCAGCTGTGTCCCCTAGCTGTGAAGAGACTGTTCTCTTCCTCTGTGTGTGTGTGTGTGTGTGTGTGTGTGTGTGTGTGTGTGTGTGTGTGTGTGTGTGTGTGTGTGTGTGTGTGTGTGTGTGTGTGTGTGTGTGTGTGTGTGTGTGTGTGTGTGTGTGTGTGTGTGTGTGTGTGTGTGTGTGTGTGTGTGTGTGTGTGTGTGTGTGTGTGTGTGTGTGTGTGTAACAGGAGCCTAATGAGAGGCTGTCAGCCCAGCATAGGTACACAAATCAATGGCACCAGGCAGGAGAGAAGCCAAGGTCGACCCACCCACCGACCACCTTTCTCTCTCTCCCTCCTACACACACACACACGCGCGCGCGCACGCACGCACGCACGCGCACACACACACACACACACACACACACACACACACACACACACACACACACACACACACACACACACACACACACACACTGTATAGGAAAAAGGGTGTAATTTGGGACAAGTCAAGTGGCTAGCACCTAGACAGTTACCATGGCAAACAAATGTATTATTCAATCAGTGAAGGACACCAGGTCAACGGCTGTAATTAATGTCTGGAGAGCTGGGTCTTTAGCTGGTGATCTCTGTTCCTATTATTATGTCATTAAGCACCAGTACTTTAACCTGACTGCCTACTGTCCCCATGGGGATTCTCAGTCTCATTATTTTGCTTTCAACAGGTCCAGACAGCATGTCTTTTTAATTAAGTTCAGTGAAAGATGAACCCGTCTCTGTGAAAGACAGACATGCCTTCCTCCGGATATTGTACTTTCTCTTTCTCTAAGCCTCACCTACTGTAGGTGTTGTTGTGAAATACATTTCTCCTACGGGATACTGGCTGTGTCTATATGACTAGCATGTCTCTGCTTGTCTGTTTATTGGGAGCATAAGAAAGACAATGGCACCCTATTCCTTATATTGGACACTACCCTATGGGCACTGGTCAAAACTTGTGCACTTTATAGGGAATAGGGTGCCCTTTGTGACGCACACAATGTCTCCCATCAAACAAGACAAATCAACTTAGAGCAGCAGAGTTAGGCAGTGAACCATTAGGCATACCGTCCCTAAATGTAGTTAGTAGGCCTACAGACCAGTCACCGCTGCTGTCGACATGCTACAGCACACATCCCACCCTCCTCGCCCTCCTCTCCCCCCATGGAGAATGGGGTTCCTGGGTTTTCCCACAGAGAATAAATAATCATATGAAATCAGAATTGCTTATAGGTCTGTGTGTCCTAGAAAGACAAAAGAAAGACAGAGAGAGAGAGAGAGGAGGAACATGACCTCAGGGCGATGGCAACGGAATGTGGTGAAATTTCACACATGGTGCACAGATACCCTCCTCCTCCTCCATCTCTGCTGAAGGAATAGGGGCAATGGCAGATGTATACAAAGGTTGTTTGGGAAAGATATTGATGTATACAAGGTGATCATTGGGAAAGATATTCTAATCAACAAACAGCATGGAATAGCTTGAAGATGTTGGTTTAGCTACAGTTATTGCATGTACAGTAGACGAGCCACTACTAGATGCTGGGAATACCACCACAAGGAGCTACTCTTGGTCCTCATCTTCTTTGTGCTATGGGATGTACACAAGCTAACATTAGGCATCACTCAAACACCTGTAATGTTTTGTAAAAGGTATGCATGGAAAAGCTAACATCAGACACCATTGTACGCTGATAACGTTTGTGTCCAGGTTTCCTATAGGAATTGGATCATTTTCTAACATGACTTAGAGCAGTGGCACTCTCCTCTCCCACCAGCCCTAATTAAGAATTGAGAGAAGAAAACGGAGAGAAGGGAGGGGGAAGAAAAGAAGGTAATTGGTGGCGGCTGCCTCCCAACCCAGAGGCGCCGGTGTCTGGTTCTTGCTGTGTGGCCGAGTTCTACAGCTGCAGAGGGAACATTCCTGTCAGCACAGAGATGACTGCAGGTAATCACAAAGGAGGTGCAGTGGCTGGCAGACAAGACATCTTTAAAGTTTAACATGTCATTCTCTCAAACAGTCCAAGCCTGGTGCTGCTCCATAACAACAGGCTGTTTCATTCCAGAGGTGCAGTGGTCTGGAGAAGACTGTGGAGGAATGAACCCGATTCCCCTTTCTCCTCTAGGGCCCGGGTGAAGTTTCCTAATAACAGACAAAATATAAAAACAAGAGTTTAATTCTTAATTCATAGTCATGTGGACATTATTATGTACACTACCGTTTTGAACGGTACAATACATCTCCACGACAACATCTAGAATATGTATTATGTGAGATACAGAACTGTGTGAGGAGAGGGGTACAGCACAAGGTATAATATAGTGAGTGTTATCCACATCAACCTGTAACACCGTAGACAGCATTCAGAAATAACTAGGCCCTGTGTGGAAACACATACTGCATATAAGTCATATATTCAGCCCCTAAGGGGAGAGATAGCTACCAGATTGGACAATAGCAGCAGCTATTCAAATGGTGCAGGAGAACACGTTTCCTAGCCTGGTTCCAGACTTGTTTGTGCTGTCTTGTCGCGACAATGAGCATAGGAGTTTGATCTAGGACCAGGCTACCAGCCTGGTACTTTCTCTCTGTCTGCTGTATAGTTAGTTGATCAGGGCCTGGCAGAAGTAGAGCTACAATACTCTGAGCAGCTAGCTAGCTGTCAGCAGGACAAGAGTGGCTGGCTATTAGGGCTGGACCATCAGGTTGCCTGCACCCTGATATATTTCCGTGTCGTAACTGAAGCACTCAAAATCTAACGCAGCTAGGAATTGTGAAACAAAGTGTGTGTGTGTGAATTGGGAGGGGGGGATACATTTCAGTACAACTAAATGAGAGAGAAGATTAAAGAATCAAGTTATTTAAAAAAGTATAATCCTTCTGCAATTACATGCTCGGTGATTGGCTAAGTCAGGAAACAGTTGATTAAACTTTGTTGACTTATTGCCTAAAGATTTGATAATGACTGAATTCATTTTAACTTGCTATTTTACATGTGACTGGATGATCAATTGGCAAGTACAACTAAGTAAGACTACTGTAAATGGCTAGCACTGCAAGTTATACTGAATGACGAGGTTAGAATTGGGTGAAGCAAAACTCGAAATCCTTTTATTCTCAAAATATCTTGTGCCTCAATTTCACCACAGAGACACACACACACACACACACACACACACAGTGATTTCTCAGCACTGCCACACAGTAAGCCCTGTTCTGCTTGCAACTGTTCTGTTCCTAACCCCTGACCTCTCTCAGGGCCACCAATAAGCCAGTCAGACGCTGAGAAACTTGATGATATAGATTTCATCCCAAATGGCACCTTATTCTCTATATAGTGCAATACTTTTAACCAGAGCCCTATGCCTGGGTCAAAAGTAGTGCAGTACTGTATATAGGCAACAGGGTGGCATTTGGGACACAACCAAAGTAACCTTCCTGCTGGGGCTGTTTCTTCTGAGTTATTGTCAACTGCTATGCTGCTGATACACTCTCTCTCAATCTGTCCCATAGCAAGGAGAATAAGTGGTAGTGGTCTAATCTGAGGCAGGGGTGAGGTCAAAGGGGGAGAATTATTTGTGTATGTGTGTGTGTGCACCTATATAAAGGCACATACAGCATGTGGGCGGCGGACTAATACATATTGAAGGTGATATAGAGATACAGAACAGTGCAGTAGATTATGATACCTTTAGTTTCGTCTAAAGGTTTAAATGAGGATGCAGAGTTGGGTTTTACAATATGCAACAGCTATGAAAAAATACTTTCCTTCTGTCCTCACCCCTCAGACAAGGCCAAATCATTACATTCAACTTAATCGTCCTTAATAATAATGTGAAAATGACACACTCAAAGCCACTAGAACTTGAGAACTTCCAACCCTCTGCCCCCACTCATTTCTGGAGGCCTTATTAATAATTGTCCCATCGATACTCAAGACTAAACCTTGAATACAGGGACCGGCAGAGTGTTTAATCCCTGAGGGTCTGTAACAAAATATGTCCTAATGAGCAGCATCACCAGTGTGTGTGTGTGTGTGTGTGTGTGTGTGTGTGTGTGTGTGTGTGTGTGTGTGTGTGTGTGTGTGTGTGTGTGTGTGTGTGTGTGTGTGTGTGTGTGTGTGTGTGTGTGTGTGTGTGTGTGTGTGCAGGTACAAAGCAGTGGCAAAATACTTGCTGTCCCGTTTCTTTGGGAGAATGAAGGAGGCCAGTGTCAAATTGAGATCAATATTAACATTACTGGCTAACAGTACAGAAGAGTTTCAGCTCTTCTTAACCAATATAACCTGTCAGATCGAGAAGTCATACATCTGATTTTATCATTAGACCACTCAACGGGTTATTTAATAGTTGGCATCAGAATGCCATTAGTCATTCTAGTCATTCTATGGTCAAAATATTGAGTCTTACGTCAAGTAGTATGTTGCATAGGTTAGGCCTATATGCTGGGCTTAAATCGATTTACATTCTGTAAAAACGACTAGCTGGGACAGCTGTAAATGCCCTTACCCGCTAATAACTAATACTGGCTGCTGAATGTCTGACCCACTACAGGGTTGTCCAGTCAGAAAAGGTAGATGCTCAGACCCATAACTGTACTATATTGTCACCACACACACACACACACACACACACACACACACACACACACATACACACACACACACACACACTGAAAACCAGGTACCACTTGAAGTATTTTACGTGGTTCAATAAAAATAAGAACAAATACAATCATGAGGATCCATGTTTACAATCATGAGATTAATAAATATACATCATGCAGAAGTCAATAGTATAACATGCAAACACAGTGCTATTCACACATACTAGAATAATATTTGTCCAATAGAAACTCTCCTTTATGTTGCAAAGCATTTCCCGTTTACAACTGTTTGGACTAATAATTTCACCCTTGTCCTGGCTACAGACTGGGCCAGTTCCAGGCATAAGTGTCAAACAAAAACCTAATGACTTCAAAGTTAAACAAACCATATGCACATGGACTATTTTTAACAATTTCCACAGAAAATGTTACCAAAACACATTTACTTGAAGAATAGTGCAGATGCAAAGTTTGGTAACAGAATGCTATTTGTGCCATCATTCTGTTACCAAACTTTGCATCTATCCTGTTCTTCAAGTAAATGTGTTTTTGTGAAATGTTCAATGGAAATGGTTAAAAGTCGTCTTTGTGCATAGAGTTTAATGGTTTAACTCTGCAATGATTGGTTTTCGTTTGGCATACACTTTAAAGTGAAAAATCGGTTACATTATGTTACAGTGGAATTGCCCTACTGGCCTTGCGCTTGCACAAAACTTCGACAAATTCCAAGCCTAGAATGGGGCTTTGCTACTACAGCAGTAACATCTGATGCTACACAAAAGCAGTAACATTACTGATACATTAATAGTGCGTGGTTGCACTCAATAAACACACTTCTAGCAAAATAGCATGCAGGTTGGTCTTACACATAGCTACAAACAAGCAGCGCTAGCTAGTGATAGGATGATTGATATTGAAGCTTCGGCACTTCGACGCAGTTTTCAAACCGCTACTGATTCGACGCAACATAGAGATGCTTGTATCAATATCACGTGATGATGACGTTTGAAGCATCGAACGTCACACTATCACTTTGAAACCACCTGGATTTAAGTTTAAAAAGTAAGGAATAACCCCTGTATTGGACAAAAATGAATGGCATGTCATTGGCATCGGACAAACCATATACACATTGGCCAATACCACCCAATTCGGCGTTGATTCATCCAAAGTGTATTGCAAATGCCATATGGTAATTGCCAGTTGTAACACTTTAAAAATTCAACAGGGGCAAATGCGCTCCACCGGGGTTTTCATATTGGATATGTAACCCAAATTAATGTCCAAAAGTAAAATTTTGAAAAAATGAACTTTTTTCAAAAACTTATCACCCCTTAAAAAAGTGCTTTCTGGACCGTTTTTCGAAATTCTTTCGATTTTTTTGTCAATTACACATGTGTAAGAACTGTATGAATATACTTTTGTCCAATTTTATTATCATAATTTTTTTAATTTTTTTTTATATGCGCATAAGGAATATGTTTTGTCCAATTCCAATATGATTTCATAGGAAGTCAAAAGTCAAAAGTCAAAAATGTCAAAATTTTGTAAAAACTTCACACACCCATAAAAAAGTGCTTTCTGGACCGTTTTTCGAAATTCTTTCGATTTTTGTCAATTACACATGTGTAAGAACTGTATGAATATACTTTTGTCCAATTTTATTATCATAATTTTTTTTTTTTTTTTACATGCGCATAAGGAATATGTTTTGTCCAATTCCAATATGATTTCATAGGAAGTCAAAAGTCAAAAGTCAAAAATTTCAAAATTTTGTAAAAACTTCACACACCCTTAAAAAGTGCTTTCTGGACCGTTTTCGAAATTCTTTCGATTTTTTGTCAATTACACATGTGTAAGAACTGTATGAATATACTTTTGTCCAATTTTATTATCATAATTTTTTTTTTTTTTTTTACATGCGCATAAGGAATATGTTTTGTCCAATTCCAATATGATTTCATAGGAAGTCAAAGTCAAAAGTCAAAAATGTCAAAATTTTGTAAAAACTTCACACACCCTTAAAAAGTGCTTTCTGGACCGTTTTTGAAATTCTTTCAATTTTTTTGTCAATTACACATGTGTAAGAACTGTATGAATATACTTTTGTCCAATTTTATTATCATATTTTTTTATATATTTTTTTAAATTGTGCATAAGGATTTTTTTTTGTGGGCCAAATGACGTAAGAAATTTGACATGCTCAAAATCCTGCAGAAATGCAAAATTGACTGGCCTGATGAACTCGGGATGGCCGGGCAGTGATAGTTGTTCCTTTCCATCACTCGTTGTGTTGACTTCATCATGTCCATTTTGTGATGTTTTTCACTATATAATCATATTGCAAGTGCACGTGCATTTGCAATATGTTTCAATGTGCATTTACCATATGAAATTTGACATGCTCAAAAATGCAAAATTGACTGGTCTGATGAACACAGGATGGCTGAGCAGTGATAGTTGTACATTTCCATCACCTGTTGTGTTGATTTCATCATGTCCATTTGTTTATGTTTTTCACTTTTGCAAAGTCACTGTGCATTTGCAATATGGTTCAATGGGCAGGTACCATCACGAATTTGTCATGCTATAAAAATCCTGCAGGAATGTGAAATTGACTGGTCTGATGAACACAGGATGGCCGAGCAGTGATAGTTGTACATTTCCATCACTTGTTGTGTTGATTTCATCATGTCCATTAGGTGATGTTTTTCACTATAGAATCATATTGCAAATGCACGTGCATTGTTGTGCAACTGGTAACCCAAAAATAAAAATATGGTTGTAAATGCATTTACCGGTCATTCTGATATTAATGCTCGCTATGGGAACACAGGATGGCCGGGCAGTGATAGTTGTACATTTCCATCACTCGTTGTGTTGATTTCATCATGTCCATTAGGTGATGTTTTTACACTATAGAATCATATTGCAAGTGCGCGCGCATTTGCAATATGTTTCAATGTGCATTTACCATATGAAATTTGACATGCTCAAAAATGCAAAATTGACTGGTCTGATGGACACAGGATGGCCGAGCAGTGATAGTTGTACATTTCCATCACTCGTTGTGTTGATTTCATCATGTCCATTAGGTGATGTTTTTACACTATAGAATCATATTGCAAGTGCGCATTTGCAATATGTTTCAATGTGCATTTACCATATGAAATTTGACATGCTCAAAAATGCAAAATTGACTGGTCTGATGGACACAGGATGGCCGAGCAGTGATAGTTGTACATTTCCATCACTGTTGTGTTGATTTCATCATGTCCATTAGGTGATGTTTTTTCACTATAGAATCATATTGCAAATGCACGTGCATTGTTGTGCAACTGGTAACCCAAAAATAAAAATATGGTTGTAAATGCATTTACCGGTCATTCTGATATTAATGCTCGCTATGGGAACACAGGATGGCCGGGCAGTGATAGTTGTACATTTCCATCACTCGTTGTGTTGATTTCATCATGTCCATTAGGTGATGTTTTTACACTATAGAATCATATTGCAAGTGCGCGCATTTGCAATATGTTTCAATGTGCATTTACCATATGAAATTTGACATGCTCAAAAATGCAAAATTGACTGGTCTGATGGACACAGGATGGCCGAGCAGTGATAGTTGTACATTTCCATCACTCGTTGTGTTGATTTCATCATGTCCATTAGGTGATGTTTTTTCACTATAGAATCATATTGCAAGTGCGCGCATTTGCAATATGTTTCAATGTGCATTTACCATATGAAATTTGACATGCTCAAAAATGCTAAATTGACTGGTCTGATGAACACAGGATGGCTGAGCAGTGATAGTTGTACATTTCCATCACCTGTTGTGTTGATTTCATCATGTCCATTTGTTTATGTTTTCTCACTTTTGCAAAGTCACTGTGCATTTGCAATATGGTTCAATGGGCAGGTACCATCACGAATTTGTCATGCTATAAAAATCCTGCAGGAATGTGAAATTGACTGGTCTGATGAACACAGGATGGCCGAGCAGTGATAGTTGTACATTTCCATCACTTGTTGTGTTGATTTCATCATGTCCATTAGGTGATGTTTTTCACTATAGAATCATATTGCAAATGCACGTGCATTGTTGTGCAACTGGTAACCCAAAAATTAAAATATGGTTGTAAATGCATTTACCGGTCATTCTGATATTAATGCTCGCTATGGGAACACAGGATGGCCGGGCAGTGATAGTTGTACATTTCCATCACTCGTTGTGTTGATTTCATCATGTCCATTAGGTGATGTTTTTACACTATAGAATCATATTGCAAGTGCGCGCGCATTTGCAATATGTTTCAATGTGCATTTACCATATGAAATTTGACATGCTCAAAAATGCAAAATTGACTGGTCTGATGAACACAGGATGGCTGAGCAGTGATAGTTGTACATTTCCATCACCTGTTGTGTTGATTTCATCATGTCCATTTGTTTATGTTTTCTCACTTTTGCAAAGTCACTGTGCATTTGCAATATGGTTCAATGGGCAGGTACCATCACGAATTTGTCATGCTATAAAAATCCTGCAGGAATGTGAAATTGACTGGTCTGATGAACACAGGATGGCCGAGCAGTGATAGTTGTACATTTCCATCACTTGTTGTGTTGATTTCATCATGTCCATTAGGTGATGTTTTTCACTATAGAATCATATTGCAAATGCACGTGCATTGTTGTGCAACTGGTAACCCAAAAATTAAAATATGGTTGTAAATGCATTTACCGGTCATTCTGATATTAATGCTCGCTATGGGAACACAGGATGGCCGGGCAGTGATAGTTGTACATTTCCATCACTCGTTGTGTTGATTTCATCATGTCCATTAGGTGATGTTTTTACACTATAGAATCATATTGCAAGTGCGCGCGCATTTGCAATATGTTTCAATGTGCATTTACCATATGAAATTTGACATGCTCAAAAATGCAAAATTGACTGGTCTGATGGACACAGGATGGCCGAGCAGTGATAGTTGTACATTTCCATCACTCGTTGTGTTGATTTCATCATGTCCATTAGGTGATGTTTTTTCACTATAGAATCATATTGCAAGTGCGCGCGCATTTGCAATATGTTTCAATGTGCATTTACCATATGAAATTTGACATGCTCAAAAATGCAAAATTGACTGGTCTGATGAACACAGGATGGCTGAGCAGTGATAGTTGTACATTTCCATCACCTGTTGTGTTGATTTCATCATGTCCATTTGTTTATGTTTTCTCACATTTTGCAAAGTCACTGTGCATTTGCAATATGGTTCAATGGGCAGGTACCATCACGAAATTTGTCATGCTATAAAAATGCAGGAATGTGAAATTGACTGGTCTGATGAACACAGGATGGCCGAGCAGTGATAGTTGTACATTTCCATCACTTGTTGTGTTGATTTCATCATGTCCATTAGGTGATGTTTTTCACTATAGAATCATATTGCAAATGCACGTGCATTGTTGTGCAACTGGTAACCCAAAAATAAAAATATGGTTGTAAATGCATTTACCGGTCATTCTGATATTAATGCTCTGCTATGGGAACACAGGATGGCCGGGCAGTGATAGTTGTACATTTCCATCACTCGTTGTGTTGATTTCATCATGTCCATTAGGTGATGTTTTTACACTATAGAATCATATTGCAAGTGCGCGCGCATTTGCAATATGTTTCAATGTGCATTTACCATATGAAATTTGACATGCTCAAAAATGCAAAATTGACTGGTCTGATGGACACAGGATGGCCGAGCAGTGATAGTTGTACATTTCCATCACTCGTTGTGTTGATTTCATCATGTCCATTAGGTGATGTTTTTCACTATAGAATCATATTGCAAGTGCGCGCATTTGCAATATGTTTCAATGTGCATTTACCATATGAAATTTGACATGCTCAAAAATGCAAAATTGACTGGTCTGATGGACACAGGATGGCCGAGCAGTGATAGTTGTACATTTCCATCACTCGTTGTGTTGATTTCATCATGTCCATTAGGTGATGTTTTTACACTATAGAATCATATTGCAAGTGCGCGCGCATTTGCAATATGTTTCAATGTGCATTTACCATATGAAATTTGACATGCTCAAAAATGCAAAATTGACTGGTCTGATGGACACAGGATGGCCGAGCAGTGATAGTTGTACATTTCCATCACTCGTTGTGTTGATTTCATCATGTCCATTAGGTGATGTTTTTACACTATAGAATCATATTGCAAGTGCGCGCGCATTTGCAATATGTTTCAATGTGCATTTACCATATGAAATTTGACATGCTCAAAAATGCAAAATTGACTGGTCTGATGAACACAGGATGGCTGAGCAGTGATAGTTGTACATTTCCATCACTCGTTGTGTTGATTTCATCATGTCCATTTGTTTATGTTTTCTCACTTTTGCAAAGTCACTGTGCATTTGCAATATGGTTCAATGGGCAGGTACCATCACGAATTTGTCATGCTATAAAAATCCTGCAGGAATGTGAAATTGACTGGCCCGATGAACTCGGGATAGCTGGGCAGTGATTCTGGTTCATCTCCATGGCTCGTTAGGGTTGATTTCAGAATGTCACTTTTGGTGATGGTCCCTCTCCGTTTAAACATATTGCTAATGTACAAAAGTCAACTAGCAAGTCAGTGTCCATCAGTCAATTAGATGTCATTTTGACACCAAACTGATACCAATTGACACCAAACCCACTTTTTCCAACTCATTTAGAAGCCAACTATCATATATGTCAGAGCAGGCCCATAATTCACAGCGCCTTTAGTTTAAAACATAATAAAAACGTAAAACACATAGTTACGTTCTAGCTGCGGGTCCAGGTCAGACATTATGTGAAGGCCTATGTGAGGCGACCCCGAATCCCGAGTTTCGGCTCGATAGGTCCTTCGGTGCCCGAGTAAAACCCTAATTGGTGCTGAAAATCCACTTTTTCCATGCCTTGCTATGGGGTCCTTGAATGAGCTATCGGACCGAAACGTTGGGGTCCGTCTCTATGGGCCGAGCCGGTTCCAATGCACCTAGTCTTGTGTCTCTGAGACTTTTCTAAATGTCGCCATTTTCGTAATGGTCAAAATGAATTGAAATCATTGCAAATGTACGAGGCTATTTCTCGGTCCGAGAACCTTCTAGAGCCACCTAACTCACCACGCACTATCGACCCGAGGTCTAGAACAGGTTTCTAAAGTTTCGGAACTCTAGGTCTGACGGTTCTTTTAGCTCGAACAAAGCTAACTATTGGAGGCACTGTCTGTCTCTACAACCCCCAATACGTCCCTCCTTCCAAGTTGTGTGTCTGTGTGATTTAGTTTTCCTTTGAAATTTTATGGGAAAAATGACTGATTTACAGTTCATGGGGGTTGCCTAATCACACATATGAAGTTTTGGACAGATCTGACTTTTTTAACCCCTCGAAACAGCCCCTGAGACACCAATTAAGGCACTTCCGGTTGGCACAGGAAGCTATAAGTCAACACATATCCTCACTGGGCTATGCTTTTACAGAATCCTGTGTTTTAAGTCCTTACGTTAAGAATTGACTGATTTACACAGGGTTGAATGCACTATGTCTATCAAACTGCAGGCAGGTAATGGAAAAACACTTTTAGGGTGATTTTAACCACTTCCGGTTGGTCCAGGAAGCCTAGAATCAACACAGGTAGACCTCATACTGGCCTGATGGACTGTCATCAAAGACAGGTTCATACGGCATTCATAACCCATATAGACTTCAGGTTGAATTTAGGGGTGCAGGCAATGTATTCCTATGGGGAGAGAAGTCAATGCAAACTATTTGAAGTAAACACCTTCTTTTAACTATTAAGGGTTAATGCCACACGGTCAAGGTTAGGCTTGCACGGATCGGAAGGACCTTAGGAACGTACCTGAGGTCGAATTGTGCTTCTCACCCTAACGGTTCTCTCACTGTCACCCAAAAGCAAATGACGTTGTGGGGCAGGCTTCATTTGGGCCTACTTTTCTAATGGTCGCTGCGCTCAGACCGAGCGAGCTACGGTCAAGCGGGATATCTCGTTGAACTCGGCACGGCCTAGACATTATGTTTATGCCATTGCCTGCTCTCTGTGTCTTTGAGAACCGCACTTTTTCACTCCATCCTTGCTGTGTGTGCGTGTGAGAGCTTTTCTTTGACATCTGTTGGGAGAAATGACTGATTTACAGTTCATGAGGGTTACCTAGTCACACATATGAAGTTTTGAAAAGATCTGACCTTTTTAACCCTTGGAAACTGCCACTGTGACATCATTAAAGGCACTTCCGGTTGGCACAGGAAGCTATAAGTAAACCCATGTCTTGATTGACATAGAAACTTACAGAATCCTGAGTTTTAAGTCCTTACGTTAAGAATTGACTGATTTACACAGGGTTGAATGCACTATGTCTATCAAACTGCAGGCAGGTAATGGAAAAACACTTTTAGGGTGATTTTAACCACTTCCGGTTGGTCCAGGAAGCCTAGAATCAACACAGGTAGACCTCATACTGGCCTGATGGACTGTTACCAAAGACAGGTTCATACGGCATTCATAACCCATATAGACTTCAGGTTGAATTTAGGGGTTCAGGCAATGTATTCCTATGGGGAGAGAAGTCAATGCAAACTATTTGAAGTAAACACCTTATTTTAACTATTAAGGGTTAATGCCACACGGTCAAGGTTAGGCTTGCACGGATCAGGAGGACCTTAGGAACGTACCTGAGGTCGAATTGTGCTTCTCACCCTAACGGTTCTCTCACTGTCACCCAAAAGCAAATGACGTTGTGGGGCAGGCTTCATTTTGGGCCTACTTTTCTAATGGTCGCTGCGCTCAGACCGAGCGAGCTACGGTCAAGCGGGATATCTCGTTGAACTCGGCACGGCCTAGACATTATGTTTATGCCATTGCCTGCTCTCTGTGTCTTTAAGAACCTCACTTTTCACTCCATCCTTGCTGTGTGTGCGTGTGAGAGCTTTTCTTTGACATCTGCTGGGAGAAATGACTGATTTACAGTTTAGGAGGGTTACCTGGTCACACATATGAAGTTTTGGAGAGATGTGACTTTTCTAACCCTTCAAAACAGACAGTGTGACCCAATTAAAGGCACTTCCGGTTGGCACAGGAAGCTATAAGTAAACACATGTCTTGATTGACATAGCCACTTACAGAATCCTGAGTTTTAAGTCTTTAAGTTAAGAATTGACTGATCTACACAGGGTTGAATGCACTATGTCTATCAAACTGCATGCAGTGTATGGATCAACACTGATAAGGTGATTTCAACCACTTCCGGTTGCTTCAGGAAGCTTATAATTGGCACAGGTAGACCTCATAGTGGTCTGATGGACTGTCATAGAAGACAGGTTCATAAGTCATTCATAACCCACATAGGCTTCAGGTTGAATTTAGGGGTGCAGGCAATGTATTCCTATGGGGAGAGAAGTCAATGCAAACTCTTTGAAGTAAACACCTTATTTTAACTATTAAGGGTTAATGCCACATGGTCAAGGTTAGGCTTGCACGGATCGGGAGGACCTCAGGAACGTACCTGAGGTCGAATTGTGCTTCTCACCCTAACGGTTCTCTCACTGTCACCCAAAAGCAAATGACGTTGTGGGGCAGGCTTCATTTTGGGCCTACTTTTCTAATGGTCGCTGCGCTCAGACCGAGCGAGCTACGGTCAAGCGGGATATCTCGTTGAACTCGGCACGGCCTAGAGATTATGTTTATGCCATTGCCTGCTCTCTGTGTCTTTGAGAACCCATTTTTCATCCATCCTTGCTGTGTGTGCGTTGAGAGCATTTTCTTTGACATCTGTTGGGAGAAATGACTGATTTACAGTTCATGAGGGTTACCTAGTCACACATATGAAGTTTTGAAAAGATCTGACCTTTTAACCCTTGGAAACTGCCACTGTGACATCATTAAAGGCACTTCCGGTTGGCACAGGAAGCTATAAGTAAACCCATGTCTTGATTGACATAGAAACTTACAGAATCCTGAGTTTTAAGTCCTTACGTTAAGAATTGACTGATTTACACAGGGTTGAATGCACTATGTCTATCAAACTGCAGGCAGGTAATGGAAAAACACTTTTAGGGTGATTTTAACCACTTCCGGTTGGTCCAGGAAGCCTAGAATCAACACAGGTAGACCTCATACTGGCCTGATGGACTGTTATCAAAGACAGGTTCATACGGCATTCATAACCCATATAGACTTCAGGTTGAATTTAGGGGTGCAGGCAATGTATTCCTATGGGGAGAGAAGTCAATGCAAACTATTTGAAGTAAACACCTTCTTTTAACTATTAAGGGTTAATGCCACACGGTCAACGTTAGGCTTGCACGGATCGGAAGGACCTAGGAACGTACCTGAGGTCTATTGTGCTTCTCACCCTAACGGTTCTCTCACTGTCACCCAAAAGCAAATGACGTTGAGGGCAGGCTTCATTTTGGGCCTACTTTTCTAATGGTCGCTGCGCTCAGACCGAGCGAGCTACGGTCAAGCGGGATATCTCGTTGAACTCGGCACGGCCTAGAGATTATGTTTATGCCATTGCCTGCTCTCTGTGTCTTTGAGAACCGCACTTTTCACTCCATCCTTGCTGTGTGTGCGTGTGAGAGCTTTTCTTTGACATCTGTTGGGAGAAATGACTGATTTACAGTTCATGAGGGTTACCTAGTCACACATATGAAGTTTTGAAAAGATCTGACCTTTTTAACCCTTGGAAACTGCCACTGTGACATCATTAAAGGCACTTCCGGTTGGCACAGGAAGCTATAAGTAAACCCATGTCTTGATTGACATAGAAACTTACAGAATCCTGAGTTTTAAGTCCTTACGTTAAGAATTGACTGATTTACACAGGGTTGAATGCACTATGTCTATCAAACTGCAGGCAGGTAATGGAAAAACACTTTTAGGGTGATTTTAACCACTTCCGGTTGGTCCAGGAAGCCTAGAATCAACACAGGTAGACCTCATACTGGCCTGATGGACTGTTACCAAAGACAGGTTCATACGGCATTCATAACCCATATAGACTTCAGGTTGAATTTAGGGGTAAAGGCAATGTATTCCTATGGGGAGAGAAATCAATGCAAACTATTTGAAGTAAACACCTTCTTTTAACTATTAAGGGTTAATGCCACACGGTCAACGTTAGGCTTGCACGGATCGGAAGGACCTTAGGAACGTACCTGAGGTCGAATTGTGCTTCTCACCCTAACGGTTCTCTCACTGTCACCCAAAAGCAAATGACGTTGTGGGGCAGGCTTCATTTTGGGCCTACTTTTCTAATGGTCGCTGCGCTCAGACCGAGCGAGCTACGGTCAAGCGGGATATCTCGTTGAACTCGGCACGGCCTAGACATTATGTTTATGCCATTGCCTGCTCTCTGTGTCTTTAAGAACCACACTTTTCACTCCATCCTTGCTGTGTGTGCGTGTGAGAGCTTTTCTTTGACATCTGCTGGGAGAAATGACTGATTTACAGTTTAGGAGGGTTACCTGGTCACACATATGAAGTTTTGGAGAGATGTGACTTTTCTAACCCTTCAAAACAGACAGTGTGACCCAATTAAAGGCACTTCCGGTTGGCACAGGAAGCTATAAGTAAACACATGTCTTGATTGACATAGCCACTTACAGAATCCTGAGTTTTAAGTCTTTAAGTTAAGAATTGACTGATCTACACAGGGTTGAATGCACTATGTCTATCAAACTGCATGCAGTGTATGGATCAACACTGATAAGGTGATTTCAACCACTTCCGGTTGCTTCAGGAAGCTTATAATTGGCACAGGTAGACCTCATAGTGGTCTGATGGACTGTCATAGAAGACAGGTTCATAAGTCATTCATAACCCACATAGGCTTCAGGTTGAATTTAGGGGTGCAGGCAATGTATTCCTATGGGGAGAGAAGTCAATGCAAACTCTTTGAAGTAAACACCTTATTTTAACTATTAAGGGTTAATGCCACACGGTCAAGGTTAGGCTTGCACGGATCGGGAGGACCTCAGGAACGTACCTGAGGTCGAATTGTGCTTCTCACCCTAACGGTTCTCTCACTGTCACCCAAAAGCAAATGACATTGAGGGCCAGGCTTCCTTTTGCGCCTTCTTTTTTCAAGGTCGCTGCACTCAGAGCGAGCTACGGTCAAGCGGGCGTCTCGTTGAACTCTGCACAGCCTGGAGACTATGGTGATGCCATTTTTTGTGTTGATTTCAGAATGCCATTTTGGTGATGGTCCCTCTCCGTTTAAACATATTGCTAATGTACAAAAGTCAACTAGCAAGTCAGTGTCCACCAGTCAATTAGATGTCATTCTGACACCAAACTGATACCAATTGACACCAAACCCACTTTTTCCAACTCATTTAGAAGCCAACTATCACATATGTCAGAGCAGGCCCATAATTCACAGCGCCATTAGTTTAAAACATAATAAAAACGTAAAACACATAGTTACGTTCTAGCTGCGGGTCCAGGTCAGACATTATGTGAAGGCCTATGTGAGGCGACCCCGAATCCCGAGTTTCGGCTCGATAGGTCCTTCGGTGCCCGAGTAAAACCCTAATTGGTGCTGAAAATCCACTTTTTCCATGCCTTGCTATGGGGTCCTTGAATGAGCGATCGGACCGAAACGTTGGGGTCCGTCTCTATGGGCCGAGCCGGTTCCAATGCACCTAGTCTTGTGTCTCTGAGACTTTTCTAAATGTCGCCATTTTCGTAATGGTCAAAATGAATTGAAATCATTGCAAATGTACGAGGCTATTTCTCGGTCCGAGAACCTTCTAGAGCCACCTAACTCACCACGCACTATCGACCCGAGGTCTAGAACAGGTTTCTAAAGTTTCGGAACTCTAGGTCTGACGGTTCTTTTTAGCTCGAACAAAGCTAACTATTGGAGGCACTGTCTGTCTCTACAACCCCCAATACGTCCCTCCTTCCAAGTTGTGTGTCTGTGTGATTTAGTTTTCCTTTGAAATTTTATGGGAAAAATGACTGATTTACAGTTCATGGGGGTTGCCTAATCACACATATGAAGTTTTGGACAGATCTGACTTTTTAACCCCTCGAAACAGCCCCTGAGACACCAATTAAGGCACTTCCGGTTGTCACAGGAAGCTATAAGTCAACACATATCCTCACTGGGCTATGCTTTTACAGAATCCTGAGTTTTAAGTCCTTACGTTAAGAATTGACTGATTTACACAGGGTTGAATGCACTATGTCTATCAAACTGCAGGCAGGTAATGGAAAAACACTTTTAGGGTGATTTTAACCACTTCCGGTTGGTCCAGGAAGCTTAGAATCAACACAGGTAGACCTCATACTGGCCTGATGGACTGTTACCAAAGACAGGTTCATACGGCATTCATAACCCATATAGACTTCAGGTTGAATTTAGGGGTAAAGGCAATGTATTCCTATGGGGAGAGAAATCAATGCAAACTTTTGAAGTAAACCCATCTTTTAACTATTAAGGGTTAATGCCACACTGTCAACGTTAGGCTTGCACGGATCGGAAGGACCTTAGGAACATACCTGAGGTCGAATTGTGCTTCTCACCCTAACGGTTCTCTCACTGTCACCCAAAAGCAAATGACGTTGTGGGGCAGGCTTCATTTTGGGCCTACTTTTCTAATGGTCGCTGCGCTCAGACCGAGCGAGCTACGGTCAAGCGGGATATCTCGTTGAACTCGGCACGGCCTAGACATTATGTTTATGCCATTGCCTGCTCTCTGTGTCTTTAAGAACCACACTTTTTCACTCCATCCTTGCTGTGTGTGCGTGTGAGAGCTTTTCTTTGACATCTGCTGGGAGAAATGACTGATTTACAGTTCATGAGGGTTACCTAGTCACACATATGAAGTTTTGAAAAGATCTGACCTTTTTAACCCATGGAAACTGCCACTGTGACACCATTAAAGGCACTTCCGGTTGGCACAGGAAGCTATAAATAAACTCATATCATGATTGGGGTATGCCTTTACAGAATCCCGAGTTTTAAGTCTTTACGTTAAGAACTGAGTTATTTACGGAGGGTTTAGTGAGTGTGTGTTATTTCAGAAAATCATAGAAAATCACAGAAATCTCGCAGAGCTCCGCAGCACACTTTAAAAGATTCGTAAGAACAACCTGCAACTGGATCTGTAACCGTTGAAAAAAAAAACACCTATCCGTGAACATCACCAAGGTGTCGTTGTACGATTTCTCTTAAATGACGATAGATAAATGGCTGGTTCTTTTTTTATTGACACCGGAGGCTCCTTGACTTTGACGTGAAGTGGAAAAATAATTTCTCTATTTTCATTTTGGACCTTTAATCCCAGATAAATGGCCATAACTCAAAAACCGTTGAGGCCTAGACGCCATCTTGTTCGGGGCCAACTGCCCATTATGCCGCCCCTAAGCTCACCGAGTTTCGGCTTCTAAATATTTTCAGTTTTCGAGATAAGGCCCCGTCGTGAATCGTGATGTTTTGTAGCAATAGCCATATGATTGCTTATGCCCTCTTGTGGGAATTTCCGGGACATGGGAAAAATGACATAAATCTTATTATTTTTGTAAAACGGAAACCGAATGTCCGACAACGTTCATTTGATGACTTCCTGGTAGGTCCGGCCCTGCCGCTCGGCCCGACGCCGTCCGCGAATTTTACAAACGATTTCGGACGTCTAGTAAGGGACCGTACATTTGCAATATGGACTTTCTCACTAACCATACAGGTACTGCCGAATTCTTCCCTTATGTATGAAAGTACCTAATAGATAATGTATAACATAAGGTCAGGGGTTACAATTGTATAAACCTATGATAGACTTGTAAGAATACAGTGGGTTTTTTGTTATATACGTGTAGTGATGTCCAATGTTTTTTTGTAGTTTTATTGTAATTTGAAATTGTATCTAAAAAAAAATCGAAATAAAAAACACTTTTACATCACCATCTGACAGGTGTCTAGATGTTTTACTGTTTTAGCAGGTGGAAAGATAGCTCAGGGCGTCGAATCACATGGTAGAGGACTCAAGATCCTGAAATCCTGAGATCCTGAAATCAACACTAGTGTTGAATATTGAGAGAGCCTATTTAGATCATTTCCCTCAATCAGTGATTGTAATTGAAACAACTCTAGTAGTTGTTATTGGTAATTATCAAATTATGGATCCAAAGTTTTTGTTAATATGTCAAAGTACTCAAAGAAAAGTTGACAAACAGTTATGTAACCTTGTGATAAATGACCTACAAAGCTTTGTTTGATCACTCAGTCAGTGGACCCCGCTGTGGTTTTCAATACGTTGACCTCTGCTGGACACTACTTACAGACGGAGTCTAGATATTCTTCTCCATTTCTCTTCTGACAGATGTTTGTATAGCAGTGTCAAGTGATTCTCTTATCTTGTTAAGGCACAGAATTGAATCTCTAAAATCATTTTCTTTGAAAGTCTGGCTACATTGTATTTGTAACTTGTTTCAATAAGCATAGACTGTTCAGTTTTTAACTTAACATCCTAAATCTTGCAGCGGAGCCACCATATTTTGTACGGATAGACGGATAGTTTCAAGGTAATGTTAGCACGTGATCAATGTCCATTTGATCAGGTGCTTTTTCGAAGCATGTGTTGCAAAATGCAGGATCCCACTGATTTCGCTGTGGCGACAGTGTTTTCTTTGATGCAGTTGCTTTCAAACACCGACCTCTACTGGACACCTTATTTACCATTTACTTCGATTTTTTCCCCTTCAGTTTATGGCACCTAAATGGTAGCTTAGCAGGTAGAGGTGGTACTTTGGACGCGAATCATGGTAATGGTTAAAAATGTATTTTCTGTGAAAACACACGATCTTCCTATTGTTCAAATAATTCATTTTTAGTGTAGACTATAGTCATCTTTTGTCTTCAGCATCCTAACATCCTAAACAATACCATGGATGCACAGTGAACCTGGAAGCAAAAATGGTCAATAATATGTGGGATGCAAACGCCGCATTGGAATCCCGGGTTCAAAAGGAAAAATATTGTGAGAAGTGAGCTGGCAACCAGAAAGTTGTGTGTAACTGACCAATAAAGTAATTTTAATGCTCACAACTAAGCACAAACTTTTGATGAATGCAATGGGAAAACAAGTCTATATAAATGTCAAACATGTTTATATTTATTTCTGACCAGCAGATCTCACTAATTTGGCAAAATTTGGAGAAAGCCCCAAAGGGTTCAGAAAGCCTCCGGTGTCCGGTGTCGATCTGCTTGTCGTCGATACCTGGAGATGGTCTTGAGGAGGACCGACCGGGCTCTCCTCCAGGTACGACGACAGTGGCAGGCAAACATCTGGGCAGAAGGTATGCCGACCTCTTCTTCCTGCTCAGGGAAGAGCGGGGGCTTATAACCCAAGGAACACTCAAAATGTGATAGGCTCATGACAGAGCAGGGAGGTGTGTTGAGGGCATATTCGTCCCACACAGGCTGCTGGCTCCAGGTGGTGGGGTTGGCGGAGACCAGGCAGCACAGAGTAGTCTCTAGGTCCTGGTTGGCTCACTCCAACTGGCCGTTGGACTGGGGTGGAACCCGGAGGCCAGGCTGGCCGACCATCCATTGAGGGTGCAGAACGCCTTCCAGAACTGGGACGAGAACTGAGGACCCCAGTCGGAGACCATGTGTCTACTCGGAGTCCATGGATCTGGAAGACGTGCTGCACCATGAGCTGGGCCGTCTCTTTGGCAGAGGGTAGTTTGGGTGTGACACCAGGGATGGTGAGGGACAGGCAGAGGTTGGAGGAGACCAGCCAGAGCTTGCCTAGGAGTCTTGTTTTGCGCACAGACTGTGCAAGGGGCGATGAATGCGGACATGTCAGGGACAATGGTAGGCCACCAAAAGCGTTGTCGCACAAAAGCCAGGGTCCGAGTCCGGGTGGCAGGCAAGCCTGGAGGAGTGGGCCCACACCAGGACCGCGGAGCAGACGGTGTTAGGAACGAAGATCCGGTTATCAGGCCCCCCTCCACGGGGAACGCCTGGGAATGCTGCACCTCGTGGACCTGCTTTGCTTCCCTATTCCCCAGCTGTCGCCAGGCACGAAGTGGGAAGGCTGGCCTCGGGTTCTGGGGTAGTTCTCATTGGGCTATAGCGGCGTGACAGCGCATCCGGCATGACATTCTTGGGTCCCGGCCGGTAAGAGAGGGAGAAGTTGAACCGTGTGAACAGCAGGGCCCATCTAGCTTGCCTGGAATTGAGGCGCTTGGCAGTGCGGAGATGCTCCAGGTTCTTGTGGTTGGTCGATATGATGAACGGATGTTCCACCCCCTCCAGCCAGTGCCTCCATTCCTCCAACGCCATCTTCACAGCGAGAAGCTCACGATTCCCCATGTCGTAGTTCTCCGTGACATTGAGGCGATGGGAGAAGAAGGTGCAGGGATGTAGCTTGAGGTCCAAGGCAGAACGCTGGGACAGAACAGCCCCTACTCCAACATCCGAAGCATCGGCCTACACCACGAACTGATGGGATGGGTCAGGATGAACCAAGATGGGAGCTGTGGTGAAGCGATGTCTTAGGTCCCATAATGCCCAGTCAGCAGCTGGAGATCACGTGAACGGAACCTTGGGCAAGGTGAATGCTGACAGGGGGGAATCCAGGGTGGATTAGTCCCGGATAAAGCGGTGATAGAAGTTGGCGAACCCCAGGAAACGTTGCAGCTGCACCCTGGAAGTAGAATGGGGCCAATCCACCACCGCTCTCACCTTTCCAGGATCCATTTGTACACTCCCTGCAGCGATGATGTAACCCAGAAAAGGAATAGTGGAGCGATGGAACTTCCACTTCTCTGCTTTTACAAACAGCTGGTTCTCCAGGAGGCGTTGGAGAACTTGTCGACGTGGAGAAGACGAGGATATCATTGAGGTAGACAAAGACAAACCAGTTCAACATGTCACAGAGAACATCATTAACCAGAGCTTGGAACACAGCAGGGGCGTTGGTAAGGCCAAATGGTAGGCGTTCCATAGATCCAGCCTGGAAAACACGGTGGACCTCTGGAGAGGCTCGAAGGCTGAGGAGATGAGGGGTAGCGGGTAGGGGTTCTTCACCGTTATGTCGTTGAGACCCCGGTAGTCAATGCATGGGCGCAGTGTCTTGTCCTTCTCCACAAAGAAGAACCCTGCGTGAGAGGAAGAAGGACGGATGAATCCTACAGCTAGGGAGTTCCCAATGTAGGTCTCCATCGCCTTGGTCTCTGGTTCCGACAGAGAGTACAGTCATTCCCGGGGTGGAGTAGTGCTAGGAAGAAGGTCAATCCCGCAGTCATATGGTCAGTGTGGCAGAAGCAAAGTGGCCCGGGGACTTGTTGAACACCTCCCGGAGATCGTGGTACTCCGCAGGAATGGCGGAGAGGTCTGGGGACTTCAGGCAATGGGCGTTCCAGAACAGGCTCCAGCCTATGATGGCACCAGTAGACCAGTTAATGAGGGGATTGTGTCGCTGGAGCCAGGAGAATCCCAATACCACAGGAATCTGAGGAGATGGGCAGACTTAATGAGCAGGAACTGGATAGCCTCACTGTGGTTCCCTGACATACGTAGGTTGATGGGAGTGGTATTGAGGGTGACCTGGCCTATAGAGCGCCAGTCCAGCACTCTAACGTCCATGGGAATGGAAAGGGGCGGAGTGGGGCTGCCCAGCTCAGAAGCAAGGGTAGAGTCCAAAAAGCTCTCATCGGCCCCAGAGTTGATGAGGACCCAGAGAGATTTCGACTGGTTTCCCCACAGCAGAATGGCATGAAACAGAGTGCGAGTCAGGGAAGCAGAAAAGTTATCCATATGGCCCACCAGAGTACTCGCTGCTACCGGTGAGCCTGGTCTTTTAACGGACAAGAGGACACAACATGACCACGAGTCCCGCAATACAGGCAACTCTTAGTGTTGAGCCTTTATAGCCGTTCCACTGGAGACAACCCAGCTCTGACTAGTTGCATAGGCTCGGGAAACGGTGACTCACCAGTCTTTGGCGACTCTCGGGGAACCTTGGGTAGCCTCTGGTTCTCTTAATAATAATAATAATATATGCCATTTAGCAGACGCTTTTATCGAAAGCGACTTACAGTCATGTGTGCATACATTCTACGTATGGGTGGTCCCGGGAATCGAACCCACTACCCTGGCGTTACAAGCACCATGCTCTACCAACTGTGCTACAGAAGGACTTGGCAACGGGGCCGTAAGGGGACGTCAGGGATGCCTCGGAGGAATCCTTGGACGGGCGAGAGAAATCAAATCTCCTCTCCCTCTGTCGGTCCCGTAGTCGCCCATCGATCCTGATGGTCAAGGCGATGAGGGAATCGAGATCCATCGATAATTCCCGGGCTGCAAGCTCGTCCTTGACCTCCTCCGAGACTTTGTGTAGGAACATGTCGGCCAGCACTTCCTGGTTCCAGGCACTCTCAGCTGGCAACGTGCGGAAATCCACCGCATAGTCTGCCACACTGCAGGAGTCCTGCCAAAGCTGGAGTAGCTTCCGGGTAGCCTCTCTCCCGGAAAATGAAGCATCCAACACCTTTTTACCTCTCCCACAAACTCCTCCAGACTGACGCATATGGCCGGCTGTTGATCCCATAGAGCTGTAGCCCAGGCGAGCGCCCTCCCGGACATCATCGTCGTGATAAGGTACACTATCTTAGAGCGGTTGGAGGGGAAGGAGGAAGGCTGAAGCTCGAAGATGAGGGCACACTGAGCTAGAAATGCCCGACAGGTGCCCGGCTCTCAATTGAATCGTTCTGTGGGGGGTAAATAATATATGCCATTTAGCGGACGCTTTTATCCAAAGCGACTTACAGTCATGTGTGCATACATTCTACGTATGGGTGGTCCCGGGAATTGAACCCACTACCCTGGCGTTACAAGCGCCATGCTCTACCAACTGAGCTACAGAAGGACCACAAGCAGGGCTCCCGGGAAAGTGGAGTGACCGGTGAGGCGGCGCTGATAACCGTCGAGTTACTGAGGGGCTGTGAGGGTACCGTCATAGTAGGCTGCCTCCCAGCCAACCCGCGGAATTGCTCCAACAAGATGTCCAACGTCCGATCATGTTGTGGACCCCCTCCATAATGACACGAAGCAATTACTCGTGCCTACCAATGATGGCTCCTTGAGAGGAGATGGCATTGCGCAGCTGGTCCGAGTCTGATGGGTCAGTCATCGCCAGTTAAGACCCAGAGGCAGACATCATCCGAAGTAACAACAGTTTATTAATCTATCAGGGGCAGGCAATAGGAAGGTCAAGGTCAGGCAGGGGTCACTAATCCAGATAGGTGGGTCAAAGGTTCAGGACAGCAGGCAGGCTCAGGGCAGACAGAATGGTCAACACCGGGAAAATTAGGAAACAGGAACAATCGAGAGACAGGAGCAGAGGGAAAACCGATGGTAGGCTTGACAAAACAAAACAACCTGGCAACAGACAAAGAGAAAACACAGGTATAAATACACAGGGGATAATGGGGAAGATGGGCGACACTTGGGTGTAGGTAGGCCTGCTACTAGCCTTTCTGTATAGGACTTTGTGAGAAGTGAGTAGGGGCTCCCGAGTGGCGCAGCAGTCTAAGGCACTGCATCCCAATACTAGAGGTGTCACTACAGACCCTGGTTCAAATCCAGGCTTTATCACAACTGGCTGTGATTGGGAGTCCCAAAGGGAGGTGGAAAAATTGGTCCAGTGTTTTGGGGGTAGGCAGTCATTGTAAATAATACTTTGTTCTTAACTGACTTGCCTGGTTAAATAAAAAACATCTGCTGATGTAAAAAGGGCTTTATAAATACATTTGATTGACAGTTGAGAACCAGGCTCAGATGTGTGGAAACCCAACATAACCCTGATAATATTCCCAGCACTTACATGCCAATGGATGCACAATACGTAAAAACAGTAAACAAGTAGAAATCAGCTGAGCAAACAACAACTCTCTGGACAATAGAACTACACTCTAACCAGGAGTGGAAGCTGACAGTGTCCAGCAGCCGTGCTACAAATTCTTCATCTTTGGAATTAAGGCGCATACACCGGAACTCTGTACTGGAGTGTAATGCCAGTCATGGCCTACCTACATTCAAATCTCTTCATTAGTCCTGTTCCTCCAAGAAAGTGAAATAGAGCCCTAGACACCCCTTTCCTCCCCTCTCTACACCACCCAAACCCCTACCTCACCCAGCCTCTCAGACCCTTTCACAAAATCTCTCCCTATCTACATCATATAGTTCACAAAATATCAACACATGCTCCACCATTTCCTCCCCTAAACACTCATCACACAGACCTGGTTCATGTCTCCCTATCATCCACAAAGTGGCATTCAAACTGTGTGCCCAAACTGTAGGCTACTCCACACAACTTTCTCTCTCCTACATTCCATACTCCCCACCTCTTTCTTAACTCTCCGGTGCACGCAATAAAATTGCCACCCCTTACTACTAGCTTCCCACTCCCTTTGCCAAGGATCGAGCCCTTTTGCCCAGATCAAGGACTTGAGTTCCCCGCTGCTCAGGAGGACCTGAATATCTACCCCTTCTCTCCTCACAGCACTCTTAGCCACAAGATCAGCCTTCTCATTGCCCTCCACACCCACATGGGCAGAAACCCAGCAGAAATTTACCACCACTCCCATCCTCTCCAATCCCATTAGCAGCACCATCATCTCAACAAACAATTCTCCCCTATCCGACCTGCCCTTCTTCACACTACTCAACACTGCTCAACACTACACTACTAAACACTACTGAACACTACACTGATACATAATCAGTTAACCGCTTACATACTCTAACTTTAAAATCTGGGGATATACACCCCTGCCCCCACCCTACCACTGACTGGATCCTTTGAACCATATGTATATTTCCTTAAAAACGAATAAAAATGATTATCTATATCTCTCCACACACCGTCTCATATCCTCACCCCATTCTCTCCTGCCCTCAATCTTGTCCACATCTACACTTGGTTTCAGAAACAGCCTCAGTGGAACGTTCCCCAATGCAATTGCCGGCCCTGTCTCTCTGTCCCCCAGTCTATATTCTACCACCTTCTGCCCGATTGTCCACCCATACGCCCTCTGCTTACCCACTCCTTGCTCCCAGCATTCCCCAGTTGCTGTGGATGCAGGATGTCCTTCTGAACTCCCTTTCAACCTCGCCCAGTACGCTAATGCAAGCTTGTCCTGCCTTATCCTCAGCGGCAGTTCCCACAATCCACCTGTCATGCCTCAACATGTGTCGTCCTGAAGGCACCCACACACATTCTCAGGGCCCTTGAATGTATCATGTCCAGGCGCTGTAGTGCCGTTTTGGCGGCCGGTCCATTTAAAAAGCACCCATAATCCAAAGATGACCTGATCAATGCCTGGTACATATAGAAAGTGTTTGTCTATCTGACCCCCATGCATGTCCTGCCACTGCCCTCATGAGGTTCAACACCTTCCTACACTTAATTTCAACATGTCTCTTCCACATACGCTTCTCATCAGACCACATACCTAAATACTTAAACTCAGACAACCTACCTATATCCTGACCGTATATGTGCAGCCTAATAAATTTAACCTTTCTCCTAGTACAGTGGTTCCCTACCAGGGGTACTACTGTAGGACCCCTGAGGGTACTTGGACTATCCACGGGAGGTACTTGAGAAGACTTATGAGACCATAGGCCTACTGGTATAATGTACATGAGTAGGTACTTCAGGAGCAGAGCAACATTTAGTTGGTGGTACAGCAACCAAAAAAGGTTGTGAAACACTGTCCTAGAATATAACTTAAAGCAGGACTTGGCCACCGATATCCTAAACCCCCATGTTAAAAACAAATCTTCCATATTAGAACCTGGCAGAGGTGTGAAAGGTGATTGAGGTGGAAGAGAAACTAGGGTAGTTAGGTTGAGAGGTCTGGCTTTTTTAACATGAACTTTCTCAAGCAATAGCTTGTTCAATATTCATGTTCTTCATCTGCTTTGTGTTCCAAAAGACACACCAAGCTTTGACGTTCACATGCACACTATTCATTCAATATTAAACTGATTATGGCAATAGGCAGATTACTCAATGGTCAAGTAAACACCTTACTCTGCTTATGTTAATCGGTGAAGGTCAAAATTGGATTAACGATTAAAACACCTGGTTTTCTGAGCAATCTTGTAAACACCTTAATCGGCTTTCCAGCGGTGCATTTGATTTACCCATGTGCCAGCACCACCCGAACAAGCCTCCCTCTTTATCGCAAGTGAAGTGTGTTCGGAACAACTGATTGTAATGCGTTTTAGAAGTAATTTTCACATACAAACATAACATGTCAGAACTCAGAATCAAATATGCTTCCCAAAACATGGTCGATGTGGTAGAGCGTTTATTTTGATTGGCGATTTTCTGCATTTATCAGGGTGCCATCAGGTAGCCTGATTTCAGATTGGTCCATCTAAACAGGATTATTAGGGAAATTGTTCTTCTTGCAAAGCATGTAAACATTTTAATCAAACTATTATATTAACCTGACTATCCACAATAATTGCATGTGACTGTTACTTGACTGAAAGTGGGGGTGCAACTCAATATTATAGTGAATATTAAAGATCACGTTACTGTATTTGGTGAATGTATTTTATATGTTGTACCTGCCAGAGTGGCTTGTTGAATAAATTGTATTTGCCGTAACATCAAATAAAATAACATTTTATTTGACACGTGCCGAATACAAACGATGTAGACCTTACAGTGAAATGCTTACTTACAAGCCCTTAACCAACAATGCAGTTTTAAGAAAAATAAGTGTTAAGTCAAAAATAGATAAGTACAAAATTGTAAAATTAAAGTAACTACAGAATCAATGTGCGGTTGCAGTCGAGGTAAGTGAGGTAATATGTACATGTAGGTAGAGTTAAAGTGACTATGCATAGATAATAAACAGCAGCGTAAAAGGGAGGGGGGAAATGCAAATAGTCTGAGTAGCCATTTGATGAGCTGTTTAGGAGTCTTGTGGCTTGGGGGTATTAGCTTTTAAACTTTTAAAAAGCCTTTTGGACCTAGACTTGGCGCTCCGGTACCGCTTGCCGTGCGGTAACAGAGAGAACAGTTTATGACTAGGGTGGCTGGAGTCTGACAATTTTAGGGCTTTCCTCTGCCTGGTATAGCCACCCAAGTTACCTTAGCATCCTTGGGCAGAGAGACTATGGCGGTCTGCTTGAAACATGTTAGTATTACCGACTCAGTCAGGGACAGGTTGAAATTGTCAGTGAAGACACTTGCCAGTTGGTCAGTGCATGCTCGGAGTACACGTCACTGGGCAGCTCGCGGCTGTGCTTCCCTTTGTAGTCTGTAATAGTTTGCAAGCCCTGCCACATCCGATGAGTGTCGGAGCAGGTGCAGTACGATTCAATCTTAATCCTGTATTTGACGCTTTGCCTGTATAACGACACAGGGCGAGACCCAGATTCAGACACCGGAGGCAGATGGTTCAAGTCTCTGATATTTATTGAAAAAAAGGGGCAAGTCGAGAACAGGCAGAAGTTCATAAACCAGGTCAGAGTTCAGAAGATACAGGGCGGCAGGCAGACTCAAGGTCAGGGCAGGCTGAATGGTCAGGCAGGCAGGTACAGTGTCAGGGCAGGCAAAGGGTCAGAACGGAAAAACACGCTGGTTGACTTGACAAGATAAGACGAACTGGCAACAGACAGAGGACACTGGTATAAATACACAGGGAATAATGGGAACAAATGGGAGACACCTGGTGGGGGGTGGAGACAAGCACAAGAAAGGTGAAACAGATCAGGGTGTGACAGTACCCCCTCCTGAATGGTCAGGCAGGCAGGTACAGTGTCAGGGCAGGCAAAGGGTCAGAACGGAAAAACACGCTGGTTGACTTGACAAGATAAGCACAAGAAAGGACACTGGTATAAAAACAGGGAATAATGGGAACAAATGGGAGACACCTGGTGGGGGGTGGAGACAAGCACAAGAAAGGTGAAACAGATCAGTGACCCCCCAGGCGCATACCTGGTTGACCGGGGTTTCGTGGGTGAGGGCCGGATCCAAGATGTCTTTAGCGGAGACCCAGCACCTCTCCTCTGAGGGCCAGGTCCAAGATGTCTTTAGCGGGGACCCAGCACCTCTCCTCTGAGGGCCGGGTCCTGCCCCTGTTCAAACCCTCAGGAGGCGCTCACCGCGTACCCCGGATGGCCATTGATGAAATGGGAGGAGGGGTGGGCCTGGAAACAGAAGACAAAGGACTGTGAGACAAGAGCTTAATCCTGGACACATTCGAAGTAGGATGTATACGGAGGGTACGGGGTAACAGAAGATGAACAGCAGTGGGACTAAGGACTTTAGAGCTGGGGAAACGACCAATTAAACAGGGAGAAAGTTTATGGGACTCCACACGGAAGGGCAGGTCCCGTTTAGACAGCCATACCCTCTTCCCGAGATGATACCAGGGAGCCGGAGTCCGATGGCGATCTGCTTATCGACGATCCCTGGAGGTGGTTTTGAGAAGAACCGACCAAGGTTTTTTCCAGGTACGCCGACAGCGGCGGACGAACATCTGGGTCAAGGGTATGTTGACTTCTTCTTCTTGCTCCGGAAAGAGTGGAGGATGATACCCCATGGAGCACTTGAAAGGGGGGAGCCCAGAGAGCCCTCCTATGATGTACATAATAAATGGCTCCCTACCCAACGGATGTGTACCAAACTCACTAAAATTGGCAGTAATAAAGCCTCTCTTGAAAAAGCCAAACCTTGACCCAGAAAATATCTGCCTATATCGAATCTCCCTTTCTTCTCAACATTTTTGGAAAAAGCTGTTGCGCAGCAACTCACTGCCTTCCTGAAAACAAACAATGTATACAAAACGCTTCAGTCTGGTTTTAGACCCCATCAAAGCAGTGAGACTGCATTCATGAAGGTGGTAAATTACATTTTAATGGTGTCAGACCAAGGCTCTGCATCTGTTCTCGTGCTCCTAGACCTTAGTGCTGATTTTGATACCATCGATCACCACATTCTTGTTAGTGGTGGCTGTTTAACAGTCTGATGACCTTGAGATAGAAGCTGTTTTTCAGTCTCTCGGTCCCAGCTTTGATGCACCTGTACTGACCTCGCCTTCTGGATGATAGCGGGGTGAACAGGCAGTGGCTCGGGTGGTTGTTGTCCTTGATGATCTTTATGGCCTTCCTGTGACATCGGGTGGTGTAGGTGTCCTGGAGGGCAGGTAGTTTGCCCCCGGTGATGCGTTGTGCAGACCTCACTACCCTCTGGAGAGCCTTATGGTTGTGGGCGGAGCAGTTGCCGTACCAGGCGGTGATACAGCCCGACAGGATGCTCTCGATTGTGCATCTGTAGAGGTTTGTGAGTGCTTTTGGTGACAAGCCGAATTTCTTCAGCCTCCTGAGGTTGAAGAGGCGCTGCTGCGCCTTCTTCACAATGCTGTCTGTGCGGGTGGACCAATTCAGTTTGTCTGTGATGTGTACGCCGAGGAACTTAAAACTTACTACCCTCTCCACTACTGATCCATCGATGTGGATAGGGGGGTGTTCCCTCTGCTGTTTCCTGAAGTCCAATCATCTCCTTAGTTTTGTTAAAGTTGAGTGTGAGGTTATTTTCCTGACACCACACTCCGAGGGCCCTCACCTCCTCCCTGTAGGCCGTCTCGTCGTTGTTGGTAATCAAGCCTACCACTGTTGTGTCGTCCGCAAACTTGATGATTGAGTTGGAGGCGTGCGTGGCCACGCAGTCGTGGGTGAACAGGGAGTACAGGAGAGGGCTCAGAACGCACCCTTGTGGGGCCCCAGTGTTGAGGATCAGCGGGGTGGAGATGTTGTTGCCTACCCTCACCACCTGGGGGCGGCCCGTCAGGAAGTCCAGTACCCAGTTGCACAGGGCGGGGTCGAGACCCAGGGTCTCGAGCTTGATGACGAACTTGGAGGGCACTATGGTGTTAAATGCTGAGCTGTAGTCGATGAACAGCATTCTCACATAGGTATTCCTCTTGTCCAAATGCGTTAGGGCAGTGTGCAGTGTGGTTGAGATTGCATCGTCTGTGGACCTATTTGGGCGGTAAGCAAATTGGAGTGGGTCTAGGGTGTCAGGTAGGGTTGAGGTGATATGGTCCTTGACTAGTCTCTCAAAGCACTTCATGATGACGGAAGTGAGTGCTACGTGACGGTAGTCGTTTAGCTCAGTTACCTTAGCTTTCTTGGGAACAGGAACAATTGTGGCCCTCTTGAAGCATGTGGGAACAACAGACTGGGATAGGGATTGATTGAATATGTCCGTAAACACACCAGCCAGCTGGTCTGCGCATGCTCTGAGGGCGCGGCTGGGGATGCCACATACCTGTTGTGTCTGAGCCGTTGAATTGAGATTCTACTTTGTCTCTATACTGACGCTTAGCTTGTTTGATTGCCTTGCGGAGGGAATAGTTACACTGTTTGTATTCGGTCAAATGTTTCCAGTCACCTTGCCCTGATTAAAAGCAGTGGAGCACTTCCGGCGCCGACAGAGATGGCCGCCTCGCTTCGCGTTCCTAGGAAACTATGCAGTTTTTTGTTTTTTTACGTGTTATTTCTTACATTGGTACCCCAGGTCATCTTAGGTTTCATTACATACAGTCGAGAAGAACTACTGAACATAAGAGCAGCGTCAACTCACCATCAGTACGACCAAGAATATGACTTTCGCGGAGCGGATCCTGTGTTCTGCCTTTCAACCCAGGACAACGGAATGGATCCCAGCCGGCGACCCCAAAAAACTACTTCGAAAAAGGGGAAAACGAAGCGGTCTTCTGGTCAGACTCCGGAGACGGGCACATCGTGCACCACTCCCACAAGCTTCCCACAATAAGTTGGGTGAATTTGGGCCCATTCCTCCTGACAGGACTGGTGTAACTGAGTCAGGTTTGTAGGCCTCCTTGCTCGCACACACATTTTCTGTTCTGCCCACATATTTTTTATAGGATTGAGGTCAGGGCTTTGTGATGACCACCCCATTACCTTGACTTTGTTGTCCTTAAGCCATTTTGCGACAACTTTGGAAGTATCGTTGGGGTCATTGTCCATTTGGAAGAACCATTTGCGATCAAGCTTCCTGACTGATGTCTTGAGATATTGCTTCAATATATCCACCTCATTTTTCTTCCTCGTGGTACCATCTATTTTGTGAAGTGCACCAGTCCCTCCTGCAGCAAAGCACCCCCACAACATGATGCTGCCACCCCCGTGGTTGGGACGGTGTTCTACAGCTTGCAATTCTCACCTTTTCCCTCCAAACATAACGATGGTCATTATGGCCAAACAGTTAAATTTTTGTTTCATCAGACCAAAGGACATTTCTCCAAAAAGCATGATCTTTGTCCCCATGTGCAGCTACTAAAGCCATGACATAATTTTCTGGAATTTTCTAAGCTGTTTAAAGGCACAGTCAATTTAGTTGTGAGATCGTGAATTATAAGTGAAAAAATCTGTCTGTAAACAATTGTTAGAAAAATGACTTGTGTCATACACAAAGTAGATGTCCTAACCGACTTTCCAAAACTATAGTTTGCTATCAAGAAACTTGTGGAGTGGTTGAAAAATGAGTTTTAATGACTCCAACCTACCGACTTCAACTGTACATAGACCTCCACTCCTTGTCTTAACAGAGGTGGCTATTCTATCCTGCCGATACAGTGTAAAACCCGCTATCTGTATGTTATTCATGTCGTCATTCAGCCACGACTCAGTGAAACATAAGATATTACAGTTTTTAATGTCCCGTTGGTAGGATATATGTGATCGTAGTTTGTCTATTTTATTATCCAATGATTGTACGTTGGCTAATAGGACCGATAGTAAAGGCAGATTACCCACTCGCCTTCGGATCCTTACAAGGCACACCGACCTACGTCTCCGTCTCTTTCTCCTGCGAATGTCGGGGATTGCGGGGATTGCGTCCGACTCCTTAAAGAAAAAATATTCTTCCAGTACAAAGTGAGTAATCGCTGTTCTGATATCTCGGTCATAAGAGACGGTGGCAGAAACATTATGTACAAATGTTAAAAATAATGCAAAAAAACTCACACAATAGAACAATTGGTTAGGGGACCATAAAACGACAGCCATCTCCTCCGGCACCATTATCTCATGTACACTGCCCTTTCATTGTGTGCTTCTCCCTGAGTGTGAACTAAAGGTTACCACGTGTGCATTCCAAATGGCACCCTATTCCCTTTACTACAAGGGCTCTTGTCAAAAGTAGTGCAGTATATAGGGAATAGGAGGCCATTTGGGATGCACACATGTCAACCTAAGAGGATCAAATCCACTGGAAGCCAGAGGAGGGCTATTTCTTCTCCAAGTGATAAATGGCTCAATGTCTGCCTAACAATTAACTGTCAATGGAGGTCTTAGCCTTCTGCCATGGACCAGGGCCCACAGTATCTATTACCCCTGTCCTCTACAATACTGGACAGCACATCCCCTTCGTCTCCGCTGCGTCTGCTCTGCTGGGGCTCTTAGGTGGTGGGCAGTGTCACTCGAGACCTGGAGAACCAGGAGCGCTCTGAGCTGGAGGCAGGGGACTTCCTCCTCCCTGGCTGCCTGCCTCCCTCTCCCACTAGCCCAGCCTCCCTCTTCCCTCAAGCCCCCCTTTTCCCAAGCCCAGCCTCTTGCTCTCAGCCCAGCCTCTCTCCCTCTCCCTCCAGCCCAACCTTCCTCTCCCCCCAGCCCAGCCCAGCCCAGCCTCTTACCCTCTCCCCCCAGCATGGCCTCTCGCCCAGCCCAGCTCGATGGGCATCGATCCCCCAGCAGCGAGTCGACGCCGGTTCCCAGGGAGGGGTAAGGGGATCCACCTCGTTGCCTCCAACTATCCCTCTGCCCCTGTAGGGACAGGTCGTGGTAAATTAATAGAGTGTTTGTAGCCACTGGATATTGTTAATGTATTTGCTATTGATGGAGTGAGATAACATGAGTAGCTTCAGCCTTACTTAACACAAAACATAAATTCTCCAAGGCCATTGGGTATATAGGACAGGGTAGAGGTGGCAGGGGATACTAGATGGGGCAGGATGGGGAAATGGGAATGGATGGGGTAGGTGAAGGCAGAGGAGGTAGGATGGGATAGGATGGGAAGGGTCCATGTAGGTGTATGGCACTGGTTATGTTGACCGTCATTTCCGGTCACAACTTGCAGACTTGTTTACGTGTTACTGTGAGTTTTATTGCAAACCTTACTTTGCTACCTGACAACTTTACGTTTTTTACTTTTTAACTACTGTTTATATTGTCAGTTTTTCCCTCACTCAACTTTTTTCTCATTCAACTTTTTCACTCTTTATCTCTTTATCTGGACATGGTTCGTCAGGACCTCCAACAGCCTAAGCTAAGTAGTAACATTAACATGATGCCTTCTAATTGTAGTCTCTGTTAATCATAATATACAGGAGAACGATCGCCTTACGGCAAGGGTAGCTGTGCTGCAAGCCCAGCTTCAGACAAGGGTAATTTCAGTGTAGGAAAGGATGAAACAGCGTCTGTGCCACCAGTAAGTACAGATAGTAACGTTAGTATAAATTCCCTCGCATGGTCCCCGCAGCCGGACAACTTTCTCATGGCTTCTGGAGGAAAATGATGTTGGAATGCACAACAGGTGTTGCTCATTCAGCCGACAGAAACTTTCAATCGGTTTTCCCCATTAAGCAACGAGTCGGATTCTGAGGCCGAGCCTTCTCTTGTCTCTACTCCTCCCATTACGGGGTCTGAGACGCCGAAGCTTCCCACCATTAGCTCTGACAAATTGAAAACCCTAGTCATTGGCGACTCCATTACCCTCAGTATTAGACTTAAAACGAATCATCCAGAGATCATACACTGTTTACCAGGGGGCAGGGCTACCGACGTTAAGGCTAATCTGAAGATGGTGCTGGCTAAAGCTAAAACTGGCGAGTGTAGAGAGTAGAGATATTGTTATCCACGTCGGCACCAACGATGTTAGGACAGTCAGAGGTCACCAAGCGAAACATAGCTTCAGCGTACAAATCATCTAGAAAGATGTGTCGGCATCGAGGAATTGTCTCTGGCCCCCCATCCCAGTTAGGGGGAGTGATGAGCTCTACAGCAGAGTCTCACAACTCAATCACTGGTTGAAAACTGTTTTCTGCCCCTCCCAAAAGATAGAATTTGTAGATAATTGGCCCTCTTTCTGGGACTCACCCACAAACAGGACCAAGCCTGGCCTGCTGAGGAGTGACAGACTCCATCCTAGCTGGAGGGGTGCTCTCATCTTATCTACCAACATAGACAGGGCTCTAACTCCTCTAGCTCCACAATGAAATAGGGTGCAGGCCAGGCAGCAGGCTGTCAGCCAGCCGGCCAGCTTAGTGGAGTCTGCCACTAGCACAGTCAGTGTAGTCAGCTCAGCTATCCCCATTGAGACCGTGTCTGTGCCTCGACCTAGGTTGGGCAAAAGTAAACATGGCGGTTTTCGCCTTAGCAATCTCACTAGGGTAAAGACCTCCTCCATTCCTGCCATTATTGAAAGAGATTGTGATACCTCACATCTCAAAATAGGGCTACTTAATGTTAGATCCCTCACTTCAAAGGCAGTTATAGTCAATGAACTAATCACTGATCATAATCTTGATGTGATTGGCCTGACTGGAACATGGCTTAAGCCTGATGAATTCACTGTGTTAAATGAGGCCTCACCTCCTGGCTACACTAGTGACCATACGATAGCAAATTTCAATTTACAATTTAAAAAAAAAACTTTTTCATCTTTTGAGCTTCTAGTCATGAAATCTATGCAGCCTACTCAATCACTTTTTATAGCTACAGGCTTCCTGGGCCATATACAGCGTTCCTCACTGAGTTCCCTGAATTCCTATCGGACCTTGTAGTCACAGCAGATAATATTCCAATTTTTGGTGATTTAAATATTCACATGGAAATGTCCACAGACCCATTCCAAAAGGCTTCCGGAGCCATCATCGACTCAGTTTTTGTCCAACATGTCTCTGTACCTACTCACTGTCACAGTCATACTCTGGATCTTAATGTTTTTCCTCATAATGCTTGACTATCGGACCACCATTTTATTACGTTTGCAATCGCAACAAATAATCTGCTCAGACCCCAACCAAGGAGCATCAAAAGTCGTGCTATAAATTCTCAGACAACCCAAAGATTCCTTGATGCCCTTCCAGACCCCCTCTGCCTACCCAAGGACGTCAGAGGACAAAAATCAGTTAACCACCTAACTGAGGAACTCTACCAGGACCTAGGATCAAGAGAGACACGCAAATGTTTTAGTACTATATCTCTTGACACAATGATGAAAATAATCATGGCCTCTAAACTTTCAAGCTGCATACTGGACCCTATTCCAACTAAACTACTAAAAGAGCTGCTTCCTGTGCTTGGCCCTCCTATATTGAACATAATAAATGGCTCTCTATCCACCGGATGTGTACCAAACTCACTAAAAGTGGCAGTAATAAAGCCTCTTGAAAAAGACAAACGTTGACCAAGAAAATATAAAAAGCTATCGACCTATATCGAATCTTCCATTCCTCTCAACATTTTTAGAAAAAGCTGTTGCGCAGCAACTCACTGCCTTCCTGAAGACAAACAATGTATACAAAATGCTTCAGTCTGGTTTTAGACTCCATCATAGCACTGAGACTGCACTTGTGAAGGTGGTAAATTACCTTTAATTGGTGTCAGACCAAGGCTCTGCATCTGTCCTCGTGCTGCTTTTGATACCATCGATCGATCACCACATTCTTTTGGAGAGATTGGAAACCCAAATTGGTCTACACGGACAAGATCTGGCCTGGTTTAGATCTTATCTGTGCGAAAGATATCAGTTTGTCTCTGTGAATGGTTTGTCCTCTGACAAATCAAGTGTAAATTTCAGTGTTCCTCAAGGTTCCGTTTTAGGACCACTATTGCTTTCACTATATATTTTACCTCTTGGGGATGTCATTCGAAAACATAATGTTAACTTTCACTGCTATGCGGATGACACACAGCTGTACATTTCAATGAAACATGGTGAAGCCCCAAAATTGCCCTCGCTAGAAGCCTGTGTTTCAGACATAAGGAAGTGGATAGCGGGCAAACTATCTACTTTTAAACTCGGACAAAACAGAGATGCTTGTTCTAGGTCCCAAGAAACCAAGAGATCTTCTGTTGAATTTGACAATTAATCTTGGTGGTTGTACAGTCGTCTCAAATAAAACTGTGAAGGACCTCGGCGTTACTCTGGACCCTGATCTCTCTTTTGACGAACATAGCAAGACTATGTGGTGAGGGTAGGCAACAACATCTCCTCCCCGCTGATCCTCAACACGGGGGCTCCACAAGGGTGCGTTCTGAGCCCTCTCCTGTACTCCCTGTTCACCCACGACTGCGTGGCCACGCACGCCTCCAACTCAATCATCAAGTTTGCGGACGACACAACAGTGGTAGGCTTGATTACCAACAACGACGAGACGGCCTACAGGGAGGAGGTGAGGGCCCTCGGAGTGTGGTGTCAGGAAAATAACCTCACACTCAACGTCAACAAAACTAAGGAGATGATTGTGGACTTCAGGAAACAGCAGAGGGAACACCCCCCTATCCACATTGATGGAACAGTAGTGGAGAGGGTAGCAAGTTTTAAGTTCCTCGGCATACACATCACAGACAAACTGAATTGGTCCACTCACACTGACAGCGTCGTGAAGAAGGCGCAGCAGCGACTCTTCAACCTCAGGAGGCTGAAGAAATTTGGCTTGTCACCAAAAGCACTCACAAACTTCTACAGATGCACAATCGAGAGCATCCTGGCGGGCTGTATCACCGCCTGGTACGGCAACTGCTCCGCCCTCAACCGTAAGGCTCTCCAGAGGGTAGTGAGGTCTGCACAACGCATCACCGGGGGCAAACTACCTGCCCTCCAGGACACCTACACCACCCGATGTTCCAGGAAGGCCATAAAGATCATCAAGGACATCAACCACCCGAGCCACTGCCTGTTCACCCCGCTATCATCCAGAAGGCGAGGTCAGTACAGGTGCATCAAAGCTGGGACCGAGAGACTGAGAAACAGCTTCTATCTCAAGGCCATCAGACTGTTAAACAGCCACCACTAACATTGAGTGGCTGCTGCCAACACACTGTCATTGACACTGACCCAACTCCAGCCACTTTAATAATGGGAATTGATGGGAAATGATGTAAATATATCACTAGCCACTTTAAACAATGCTACCTTATATAATGTTACTTACCCTACATTATTCATCTCATATGCATACGTATATACTGTACTCTATATCATCGACTGCATCCTTATGTAATACATGTATCACTAGCCACTTTAACTATGCCACTTTGTTTATTTTGTCTACATACTCATCTGATATGTATATACTGTACTCGATACCATCTACTGTATGCTGCCCTGTACCATCACTCATTCATATATCCTTATGTACATATTCTTTATCCCCTTATTGTTAGTTAGATTACTTGTTGGTTATCACTGCATTGTCGGAACTAGAAGCACAAGCATTTTGCTACACTCGCATTAACATCTGCTAACCATGTGTATGTGACAAATAAAATTTGATTTGATTTGACTGTTTCAAGGACAGCTTTTTTCCAAGAAACATTGCAAAAATCAGAAATGTTCTGTCCAATAAGATGGAGAAAAATTAATCCATGCTTTTGTTACTTCTAGGTTAGACTACTGCAATGCTCTACTTTCCGGCTACCCGGATAAAGCACTAAATAAACTTCAGTTAGTGCTAAATACGGCTGCTAGAATCCTGACTAGAACCAAAAAATGTGATCATATTACTCCAGTGCTAGCCTCCCTACACTGGCTTCCTGTTAAAGCAAGGGCTGATTTCAAGGTTTTACTGCTAACCTACAAAGCATTACATGGGCTTGCTCCTACCTATCTTTCCGATTTGGTCCTTCGTACATACCTACACGTACGCTACAAGACGCAGGCCTCCTTATTGTCCCTATAATTTCTAAACAAACAGCTGGAGGCAGGGCTTTCTACTATAGAGCTCCATTTTTATGGAATGGGCATGATGGGGTAAATTAGGGCAGGATGGGAACATTTGGGACTGGATGGGGTATTATGGGACATGATGGGGCAGGACAGAGCAGTGAGGGTTGTTTCAGGTTTTTGTGGCACGTGTTTCCTGAAGGTAGCTGGCGTATCAACCACAGTGAACTTTGATTTAAGATCAAAAGCATTATAAGACAAAAACACCACACATAGAATAGTTTAACTCGTATCTGCCACTCTTTGTAGCCTTTGTTTTTTGTATGAAATTCCCCTCATCATTGTCATCCAGGATAATGAGGCTGTGGGGGATGGTATAACATTTCCTCTTCGGCAGATTCATACTGCAATAATTGCTCCCTCCGGACCGATCGATGGCTCCGCTTATTGACGACGGCATCACACACACAAGCACGCAGATGCCACATACACACACACACAGCAGCTATGCTTATTGACAATAGCGCCTCAGAGTACCACTCAAGGACTAATCATATACAGTACATGCCCCTTTCCTCTCCTTCTCATCCCCCTCTGCTCTCTTTCTCATCCCCCTCTCGTCTCCTTCTCATCCCCCTCTCCTCTCCCTCTCCTCTCCTTCTCATACCCCTCTCCTTCTCATCCCCCTCTGCTCTGCTTCTCATCCCCCTCTGCTCTGCTTTTCATTTCCCTCTGCTCTCCTTCTCATCCCCCTCTACTCTCCTTCTCAAGCAAACAATGGAATCAACACTGTTTCAATCAACTCAGGACTGATGGATTTAACGACAGATTCATTTTTCCTCTCTTCCTTTATAGGAAAGAGGAGCTGACAACATCCAGAATGAGGCAGCCAAGGTCTCTAAACGGAGGAGGAGGTGTTGTTGTTTTATTTAGGTCCATTTCATTGAGTTTAATGAGGAGGAAATTACACTGACAAATCACTGTAAACTAGAGACAAATGAAGGACATTACTGTGTTGGGGCACATTTCTCACATTAGTCTGAATGGGATGAGACTGAGAGCCAGGTTCTACGGGGGACAAGGAGATGTATTGCTTACAGGGGGGTTGCGCTGGGATCCCAACATGCTCTCTGTTGGATCGTCATTCCAACATACGGTGGCAAATGGCTATGGAATAGGACAGAAAAAAACACCTGAGAATCAAATCAACTATGGAATGGTTGTGGCTGTGAGTTGTGTCTTCAGGGCATCCCATACCAGGAAGACCTGAATTGATGCGATTTGAAAGTGGGGCTCTGTTGGGGACTCTCAGGACTAATGGTGACTGAGTTTTGTCCCACAACACAGCTTCTTAGTAGAATCTAGCTGCACCAGTTAAATGCCATGACAACGAAACCCAGATTACATCTTGCATTAACATAGGGTTTACATGATCCGATCATGATCAAATCAAATTTTATTTGTCACATGCGCCAAATATCTGCTACTCTTTGACATGACTCAATAGCCCCGTTTACACTCACCTTGTCACGGAACCCTCTGGAACTGTCATTCCGCACACCTGGTCCCTATTCCCATTTGATTAGTAATTGTATAAGTGTGCCCTTTGTTCACCATTGTCCTGTCGATTATTGTTCCAACGTCCGTTGGTTCGTGTGAGTACCTGTGCTGTGTTGTTTTGGCTTTCGTACCACGTGTAATGTGCAGATGATTACGGGTCTCGTCCCGTGTGATAATCATTGTGTGATTGTTTATTTATTCGAGGTACTCCTCGCTCTTTGTTTGGGTCTCAACCCTATGTTTGGTATACGTGTTTGTTTAGTCTTCGTGCCTGTACATGGCACATTGTAATTTGGGTGAAGAAAAAAAATAAAAAATTACGCATTCCTGCGCCTGTCTCCTGACCCTTTATACCAACGTGACACACCTCTCTAAACTCACTCCATAGCGACCCCAGCCGTTGTGGTTAGTACAACTGCAGATCCGAGTCTGACGTCACCACTGTAACATGCATCTGTAACATGCATCACACTGCATGCTTAACAGTACCTCTTCCTCCCTCACCAGCTCACACCAAGACTGGATCTTGGGACCAGTGTCTTGCAAACTCACAACTGCCTTATTGACAACCTCTTAGCCAGCTGCACCACCTAAAAGCTAGCAATTTTATGACATTTCAAGCTGAGGAGTGAGGTTACCAACTCAGGCACCATGATGGCCGTGGTGTTTTGATAGACAGACTGATTGTGTTACACTGAGAGAGGACAGATGGGTTATATTATACTATTGGAAACAAGTCAAGAGACACTAAAATCCTCTGGCCTTATACGGCTTCCTCTTCAATAATGCAGATACCACCTCTGGAGAAATCATCAAATTGTGTTCTGCAGACATCAGGTCACGACATGGAACTCTTTTTCCGATATGGTAATCAAAAACTGATGTCACAATGATCTTTGAGCGTTTCTGGGTGACGTAGTATTGGATTGCAGCGCTTCTTGGATGAGAGCCTTTTTATTCCCATTGATTTAGGGCCATAGGGGGACGCTTGATACAATGGATGACCTCTACCAAAGTCAACGCCATCGCTAGTTGTTTCATTATCATCCAGTGGACAGTAGAAATGTTTTATTTGGGGGGTTTTGTCACTTGTTACACTATTTGAGAAAGGAATTTTATTGTCTGTTTCTGTGTTCATCTTGTTGATGGAAGGTTTTGGGAAAACACAGCATGATCGCCAGAAATATTGGAGTTGCGTGTGTGGCCTGAAGAACAAGAAACAATAAAACAACTGCACAAGTTTCTGTAGCACAATAATGTGTGTTAAATTGTGAGCTCCCATTCAAATTGACAAAACATTTGCTGATATGTTTATTTTATATATGAAAGCAGTGCAGACACATCTCAGGTGAATAAGTAGCTATGCCTGCATCTGCAGTCTCATGTCAATTTAGATCATAGATTATGATTATTCTAGACATTTTATCATTCAATATCAACTAGCGCTGTTGCCAAGCAACATGAGAGTCCAATATCTACAAGCAGTCACTTTCTGAGAATAATAATTTCCATATGTCTAGTTTAGTTCGTCATGTGTGTCTTTATATAGATTTCAGAAATGACTTTGTTTGGTACTGATGGTCTAAGGCAGAAACTGGGAAATGATGCGGTAATGTTAGAGCAGAATTATTTTGGTTCATGGAAAGTTTCCAAAAGTGATCTGCCAATTAAGAATATCCTCTCCTTCCTCAAAGAGTGTAATAAGGGAGTTATTAATATTACATATTCAAAAATAAAGATCTCTGGTTGAAAACGGCCTATGTGGCATCGGTAGTTACATTTACATTACATTTAAGTCATTTAGCAGACGCTCTTATCCAGAGCGACTTACAAATTGGTGCAAACACCTATGACAACCAGTGGAACAGCCACTTGCATCTAAATCTTGTTGGGGGAGAAGGGGGGTGAGAAGGATTACTTGAGAAGGATTACCCTATCCTAGGTATTCCTTGAAGAGGTGGGGTTTCAGGTGTCTCCGGAAGGTGGTGATTGACTCCGCTGTCCTGGCGTCGTGAGGGAGTTTGTTCCACCATTGGGGGCCAGAGCAGCGAACAGTTTTGACTGGGCTGAGCGGGAACTGTACTTCCTCAGTGGTAGGGAGGCGAGCAGGCCAGAGGTGGATGAACGCAGTGCCCTTGTTTGGGTGTAGGGCCTGATCAGAGCCTGGAGGTACTGAGGTGCCGTTCCCCTCACAGCTCCGTAGGCGAGCACCATGGTCTTGTAGCGGATGCGAGCTTCAACTGGAAGCCAGTGGAGAGAGCGGAGGAGCGGGGTGACGTGAGAGAACTTGGGAAGGTTGAACACCAGACGGGCTGCGGCGTTCTGGATGAGTTGTAGGGGTTTAATGGCACAGGCAGGGAGCCCAGCCAACAGCGAGTTGCAGTAATCAAGACAGGAGATGACAAGTGCCTGGATTAGGACCTGCGCCGCTTCCTGTGTGAGGCAGGGTCGTACTCTGCGGATGTTGTAGAGCATGAACCTACAGGAACGGGACACCGCCTTGATGTTAGTTGAGAACGTCAGGGTGTTGTCCAGGATCACGCCAAGGTTCTTAGCGCTCTGGGAGGAGGACACAATGGAGTTGTCAACCGTGATGGCGAGATCATGGAACGGGCAGTCCTTCCCCGGGAGGAAGAGGAGCTCCGTCTTGCTGAGGTTCAGCTTGAGGTGGTGATCCGTCATCCACACTGATATGTCTGCCAGACATGCAGAGATGCGATTCGCCACCTGGTCATCAGAAGGGGGAAAGGAGAAGATTAATTGTGTGTCGTCTGCATAGCAATGATAGGAGAGACCATGTGAGGTTATGACAGAGCCAAGTGACTTGGTGTATAGCGAGAATAAGAGAGGGCCTAGAACAGAGCCCTGGGGGACACCAGTGGTGAGAGCGCGTGGTGAGGAGACAGATTCTCGCCACGCCACCTGGTAGGAGCGACCTGTCAGGTAGGACGCAATCCAAGCGTGGGCCGCGCCGGAGATGCCCAACTCGGAGAGGGTGGAGAGGAGGATCTGATGGTTCACAGTATCGAAGGCAGCCGATAGGTCTAGAAGGATGAGAGCAGAGGAGAGAGAGTTAGCTTTAGCAGTGCGGAGCGCCTCCGTGATACAGAGAAGAGCAGTCTCAGTTGAATGACTAGTCTTGAAACCTGACTGATTTGGATCAAGAAGGTCATTCTGAGAGAGATAGCGGTAGAGCTGGCCAAGGACGGCACGCTCAAGAGTTTTGGAGAGAAAAGAGAGAAGGGATACTGGTCTGTAGTTGTTGACATCGGAGGGATCGAGTGTAGGTTTTTTCAGAAGGGGTGCAACTCTCGCTCTCTTGAAGACGGGAGGGACGTAGCCAGCGGTCAGGGATGAGTTGATGAGCGAGGTGAGGTAAGGGAGAAGGTCTCCGGAAATGGTCTGGAGAAGAGAGGAGGGGATAGGGTCAAGCGGGCAGGTTGTTGGGCGGCCGGCCGTCACAAGACGCGAGATTTCATCTGGAGAGAGAGGGAGAAAGAGGTCAGAGCATAGGGTAGGGCAGTGTGAGCAGAACCAGCGGTGTCGTTTGACTTAGCAAACGAGGATCGGATGTCATCGACCTTCTTTTCAAAATGGTTGACGAAGTCATCTGCAGAGAGGGAGGAGGGGGGGAGGATTCAGGAGGGAGGAGAAGGTGGCAAAGAGCTTCCTAGGGTTAGAGGCAGATGCTTGGAATTTAGAATGGTAGAAAGTGGCTTTAGCAGCAGAGACAGAGGAGGAAAATGTAGAGAGGAGGGAGTGAAAGGATGCCAGGTCCGCAGGGAGGCGAGTTTTCCTCCATTTCCGCTCGGCTGCCCGGAGCCCTGTTCTGTGAGCTCGCAATGAGTCGTCGAGCCACGGAGCGGGAGGGGAGGACCGAGCCGGCCTGGAGGATAGGGGACATAGAGAGTCAAAGGATGCAGAAAGGGGAGGAGAGGAGGGTTGAGGAGGCAGAATCAGGAGATAGGTTGGAGAAAGTTTGAGCAGAGGGAAGAGATGATAGGATGGAAGAGGAGAGAGTAGCGGGGGGAGAGAGAGCGAAGGTTGGGACGGCGCGATACCATCCGAGTAGGGGCAGTGTGGGAAGTGTTGGATGAGAGCGAGAGGGAAAAGGATACAAGGTAGTGGTCGGAGACTTGGAGGGGAGTTGCAATGAGGTTAGTGGAAGAACAGCATCTAGTAAAGATGAGGTCAAGCGTATTGCCTGCCTTGTGAGTAGGGGGAAGGTGAGAGGGTGAGGTCAAAAGAGGAGAGGAGTGGAAAGAAGGAGGCAGAGAGGAATGAGTCAAAGGTAGACGTGGGGAGGTTAAAGTCGCCCAGAACTGTGAGAGGTGAGCCGTCCTCAGGAAAGGAGCTTATCAAGGCATCAAGCTCATTGATGAACTCTCCGAGGGAACCTGGAGGGCGATAAATGATAAGGATGTTAAGCTTGAAAGGGCTGGTAACTGTGACAGCATGGAATTCAAAGGAGGCAATAGACAGATGGGTAAGGGGAGAAAGAGAGAAAGACCACTTGGGAGAGATGAGGATCCCGGTGCCACCACCCCGCTGACCAGAAGCTCTCGGGGTGTGCGAGAACACGTGGGCGGACGAGGAGAGAGCAGTAGGAGTAGCAGTGTTATCTGTGGTGATCCATGTTTCCGTCAGTGCCAAGAAGTCAAGGGACTGGAGGGAGGCATAGGCTGAGATGAACTCTGCCTTGTTGGCCGCAGATCGGCAGTTCCAGAGACTACCGGAGACCTGGAACTCCACGTGGGTCGTACGCGCTGGGACCACCAGATTAGGGTGGTCGCGGCCACGCGGTGTGGAGCGTTTGTATGGTCTGTGCAGAGAGGAGAGAACAGGGATAGACAGACACATAGTTGACAGGCTACAGAAAAGGCTACGCTAATGCAAGGAAATTGGAATGACAAGTGGACTACACGTCTCGAATGTTCAGAAAGTTAAGCTTACGTAGCAAGAATCTTATTGACTAAAATGATTAAAATGATACAGTACTGCTAAAGTAGGCTAGCTGGCAGTAGCTGCGTTGTTGGCACTACACTAATCAAGTCGTTCCGTTGAGTGTAATAATTTCTACAGTGCTGCTATTCGGGGGCTAGCTGGCTAGCTAGCAGTGTTGTTTACGTTACGTTGAGTTAAAAGAACGACAATAGCTGGCTAGCTAACCTAGGAAATCGGTCTAGACTACACAATTATCTTTGAAACAAAGACGGCTATGTAGCTAGCTATGTAGCTAGCTACGATCAAACAAATCAAACCGTTGTACTGTAATGAAATGAAAATGTGATACTCCCTGACCGGTGATTGAATTCGAATCAGTAAACGTGTGGTGACGTTGGCTAGCTGTTAGCTGTTAGCTGTTGGCTAGCTAGCAGAGTCTCCTACGTTAAGGACGACAAATAGCTGGCTAGCGAACCTCAGTGAATTAAGATAATCACTCCAAGGCTACACACACTAAACTACACAATTATCTTGGAAACAAAGACAGCTATGTAGCTAGCTAACACTGAACTAATCAAGTCGTACAGTTGAGTGAATAGCACTACAGTGATGCTAATCTGTGTGCGTTAGCTAGCGTTGCTAGCTCCTGGGCGAATAGCAGTGAAGGCTACGTTAGGGCGACGAAATACGAAATACGATAATTATGCAATTATCTCTGATACAAGGACGGCTATGTAGCTAGCTAAGAAGAATTGCTAAGATTATGTAGCTAGCTAACAGTAAACTAATCAAGTCGTACAGTTGAGTGAATAGCACTACAGTGATGCTAATCTGTGTGCGTTAGCTAGCGTTAGCTAGCTCCTGGGCGAATAGCAGTGAAGGCTACGTTAGGGCGACGAAATACGATAATTATGCAATTATCTCTGATACAAGGACGGCTATGTAGCTAGCTAAGAAGAATTGCTAAGATTAGACAAATCAACCGTTGTACTATAATGAAATGTAATGAAAAAGTTATACAACCTGCAGAGCGAAGTGCGAATGCGACCGCTCGCTCCAACCGGAACCGGTAGTTGTCATAATCATCAATTATAGTCCCCAAATTTACTAAAAAGTGAAATTAGGATAACTTTAGTCACAAAGTCATTATTTTACAAAACAGAGATTTGTGAGAATTAAGGAATTTAAAACTTGGATATTTGAGGGTTGGGTTTGGATTTTCATCTTTCCCACTTTCCCACTAACACGGGATAGCTATCAGCACTCATCTAAATTATCAGAGCAAAATACGCAAGGAGAATTGTCATGCAATGAGGGTGAACAGTGAAACAGCTGCGCTCATCCATTTCTATATAGACAGCAGAACTACCCAATTGAGTCATTACATGCAGCGCCTCGGACTTGTTTGAGAGACGTGAGACAACGACACATACAACAAACATAACATTGCCAATGTTATGTTGAAAGAACGACTGTTCTTTATAAACTGTCTCACCCTGATCTGTTTCACCTGTCTTTGTGATTGTCTCCACCCCCTCCAGGTGTCGCCCATCTTCCCCATTATCCCCTGTGTATTTATACCTGTGTTCTCTGTTTGTCTATTGCCAGTTTGTCTTATTTGTCAAGTCAACCAGCATTTTGTTTCTCAGCTCCTGCTTTTTCCCAGTCTCTCTTTTCTCGCCCTCCTGGTTTTGACTGTTGCCTGTCCTGACTCCGAGCCCGCCTGCCTGACCACTCTGCCTGCCCCTGACTCTGAGCCTGCCTACTGACCTGTACCTTTGCCCCCCTCCGCTGGATTTTTGACCTCTGCTTACCCTGAGCCTGCCTGCCATCCAGTACCGTTGCCTCACCTCTGGTTACTGACCCCTGCCTGCTTTGACCTGTCTATTGCCTGCCCCTATGGTATCATTATACTATTGTTTATTCAACGTGGTCTGCATCTAGGTCTTACCTTCATACCTGATATGAACGACTTGGGTGTTCTCCAACTCAAACATCCTCACATTCATGAGCTAACGTTGGCATCATAAGCACAACTGTTATTCCTTTAGCCAAAGTACCAATATACTGTATCTTTGGTATGGTGGCTGTTGGGGTTATCTCAATCACGGTGAGTGAAGAGGAACAAACAACAGTACTGTCAGGGTAGGCTATAATGAACATAACACATTCACATTAAACCACACCCTCAAGATGCAAATTTCCTCTCCACAGTTGAATTTCTTAAAGAGGAGGAGGAAAACTGAGCCGAAATCAGTGAGTTCACCCCCTTTTAATGGTAGGGTAAATTGAAAGACCTCATTTTGCTCACTGCCCAGTGCAGGGACGTCTAAAATATGTCATTTTGCTCACTGGGTACCCTGTCTGTCTTGTTCAACTTTGATACAGAGTTGATAAGGTCAGGTTAGGTCAGGTTAGGTTGTCAGCTAATCCATGAGTGCTTTTGTTCCGAACACGCTATGGTGCTTTAGCTGCTAAAGATTTTGACATGTTGCAGAAGTGTGTAGAAGGGAGATACCACAATGTGAGTAATGTGCAGGAGGGCACAGGGAGTGTAAAGTTAGGGTAAAGAAAGCACTGTGTGTCAACTGTGGGGGCGCCTGGTCCCAGCCTGGTCTCATAGATTAGATTTAACATAGTAAATGTAAATCTAGCACACTCAAATTAGTATGATATGTTACGTTTGGTATGGTTACATACCGCCAGCGGGACACCTGGTGACAACTTCCGGTGAAATTGGAGGGTGCGCAATTCAAATAAATAATCATACAAATTATGGATATTAAACATCTAGGTACATACAAGTGTCTTATATCAGTTAAAAACTTAAATTATTGTTCATCTAACTGCATTGTCAGATTTACAATAGGCTTTACAGCGAAAGCATACCATGCGATTGTTTGAGGACGGCGCCTCACATCAATATATTTTTCAACCAGCAACAGGCTTCATAAAATCACAAATAGTGATTAAATATTCAATTACTTTTTGAAAATCTTCCTCCGAATTCCTCCGAAGGGTCCAAAGGGTCCAAAGGGTTCCAGCTACAACATAGATGGTCGTTTTGTTAGATAAAATCCTTCTTTATATCCCAAAAGGTCTGTTTAGTTGGCGCCATCGATTTGAGAGATCCACTTGTTCAACATGCGAAGAAAGGAATCCAAAAAGCTACCTCTAAACTTTGTTAAAACAAGTCAAAATACGTTTCTATGTAATCTTCAGGTACCCTAAAATGTAACTAAACTATAATATTTCATACGGAAAGAAGTATGTTCAATAGAAAAGTAAAATTAGCAGGTGCGTGTCCTCTTTGTCGTGCGCGCACAGACTGATTTCCAACTCTGACTCCCAGTACCAAAACTCAAAATTCTTCCTCGTTTGGGAAGAAAAAAGCCTGAAACCTTGAACAAAGACTGTTGACATCTAGTGGAAGCCATAGGAATTGCAATCTGGTCTTTCTGGTCCTCAAATCCCAGCTTTGAGGATGGGCTCTCTCAAAAAAAACATTCTGGTTGGTTTTTCTTTGGATTTTCTCCTACCATATCAATTGTGTTATAGTCTCATACATTATTTTAAAATTTCTACAAACTTCAAAGTGTGTCTATCCAATGGTACCAATTCTATGCATATCCTGGCTTCTGGGCCAGAGTAACAGGCAGTTTATTTTGGGCACATCAGTCAGACAGTAAGTGGAGAGGAATAGACCCTAGCCTGATTAAGGCAAAAACGAAAGGAGGGTGGTTGGTCGGAGTGGATGAGTGGGTGTGTAACGGATGTGAAACGGCTAGCTTAGTTAGCGGTGCACGCTAAATAGCGTTTCAATCGGTGACGTCACTTGCTCTGAGACCTTGAAGTAGTGGTTCCCCTTGCTCTGCAAGGGCCGCGGCTTTTGTGAAGCGATGGGTAACGATGCTTCGTGGGTGTCAGTTTTTGATGTGTGCAGAGGGTCCCTGGTTCGCGCCCGGGTATGGGCAAGGGGACGATATAAAGTTATACTGTTACAGGTGCATAACACGAACATCTAACAACTGAAAGGTTGGCAAATACTTACCACTTTTTTGCTACTTTGCAGCTACTTAGCATGTTAGCTAAACCTTCCCCTAACCCTAAGCTTAACTCTTTAATTTAACTCCTAACCTTAACCTTAATCCCCAACCCTAACCTCTAGCCTAGCTAACATTAGCCACCTAGCTAACGTTAGCCACAAGAAATTGGATTTGCAACACATTGTACGAATTGCAATTCGTAATATTTCATACAAAATGACTGATGGAAATCACCAATTAATACATACCATATGAAATGTAACATATCATACTAAATGGAGGTAGACAGATATACATTTACTATGTTACAGCTACCCCTGAGTCCAGGTTGGATAGATGTGGCAGCAGCAGACATTTTTTTGTGTGTGAGAGATTTTAGTGCTGAAGATCTACAGGGGGTTTTAAGAGAAGAGATTCCATCCCAGCTAGCAATGAGGAATCGACGCAGAAGGGGCCCTATTCCGGGGGGGTTGATTGAATCGGCATGCGAATCAGGTGCCGGAATCAGCCCCGAATCAAAATGAATGACTGCCCAGAATCGTCCGTTTCCGTATATCGGAATTGAGCCGACTTTGCCGGCATCTTACCAGAATCCACCCAGAAGCGGCCCGATGCAAATTTAAATAAATGTATACATATTTAGTAATTTTAAATATTACTATTATACATTTTATACATACAAATTATACCCATCCACAAAAAAATGGTGTCGGACGAAACACCATACACCTGGTGACCGTGTCAACATGCATGCGCCTGGCCCACCACAGGAGTCGCTACAGCACGATGGGACAAGGTCATCCCGGCCGGCCAAACCCTCCTTTAACTCGGGAGGGTTTAGCCGCTGGCATGGGTCTCCCGGTCGCGGCCAGCACGGGTCTCAAACCAGGCTCCATCCACAAAGTTTTTAAAGCTTATCAATTGCCTTGCACAAAGTATCAAATTACTAAAATACTACACAAGACTCTTAAAGAATGTAATTTAAATGTTAATTGTATTTTTTGATCGCAGAAACAATGAGAAAATATGGAAAAATAAATAATGAAACGTTAATTATATAAAGCACCCAGTGTAATCATCTGCCAGAGAGTAGCCTCAATCATCCCGAGCCCCAAATAATACATTTGGGCCAGATAACTCACACTGGAATCGCCCTGAGCTCAATCCCCCAATCCTATCCATAAATAATAGTGCCAGACTCGGGCCACATGAAGTCTGCCGAATCTGACTCTCAGCCGAGTGCCCGACTCTCAGCTGGAATCGGCCCAGATCCATTGTGCTAGCTGGGATTCTTCCATGCCGGCGGCCTAGTGTGGGATCTCTTAGGGCCAACGTAGCGGGATGGGGTGGTGGGTTTTTGGGAGATATTGGTTTATATGTGCAGGGTTAGGTGGTGGTGAAATGCCTTTTTTCCCCTTCCATTTTTCAATTTTTTGTGACCAAAATGTGCAATTCAAATTCCGAGCTGTAAAAGGCAGCAATACGCAAGAAAGCGTCGAGTCTGTCGCAAAGCCACACGAAGAAGAATTCGTTCTGTTTCCATGACAATATATATGACGTCAATATCAGTGTCGGGTAACCAAAGGTCAAAATAAATACAAGTGAGTGAAACGGAAGCAAACTGGAGAAATAAGTTTTAAACTGTTGCAAAAACAAAAGTAAAAGTAGGGGAAGTGGTTTGTTGTGAAGGGTAGCGCGTTTTAATATGCTGGGAATAGACGGAGAAGCTGGCGGTAAGGAATTGTCAAGTCATATCAGTAGAAAACCGTTAGCTAGCTGAGTACTTAGCAAGCTAGCTAACAATAGCTAGCCAGCAAAGTTAGCTAATCTTCAAGGGATGACTACAGGCACTGATATACCAAGCTAACTACTAGCGTTTGCCTATTGTTTTTACAAACAGTTGAAAGAAGACTCGGGTAAGAAGGGAGAATGACTACTTGACACCGAATTCACTGAATAGCTTTGCTAGCTAACATTTACCATAATAACTAGTTAACGTTAACTAGCAAAGTAGCTGGCTAGCTCATAGTAGACCGGTTGCTGTCCAATAACCTTGGCAAACAACAACAAAGGGAAAGTTTGTTCGTGCGGATTTTGAGCTTGTTGGACACCTTTTTAGGTAGCTAGCTAGGTAGCTACAGGCATCGGCAGACAACGCTTGTTTACCTGTGCCGTGTATGACTCCTGTTACTGATTTATGGAAGGACACTATCTTAATTATTGTCTATTCTATCTAAGCTAGCTAGCTAGCCAGCTGTATACTGATGGTTAGTAGCTTGTTGGGGAAAATTAGTTTCATTGATAGCGTTCCTTTATCTCATAACGTTTTAAGCTCTTCTTTGCATCTATAATTATGATGAGGGTTGTTGCATGGTGTTCGAAGTGTCAACAGTCCAAGTTCAGACAAGGGCAAAAGTCCCTCCAGTCAAGTCAAATGTCAAAACAAAAATTGTAATTTGGAGCATCTTCATTTGGTTGTTGATTGTTTCATGTTGTCCTCAAGTATGCCATTGTATTAATTCAATGTACTTTATATTGATTTTTGATGTATGTTCTCTTAGTCATTTGTATATCAACATAAACATTTTAAAAGAGGCCACTAGTGCTTGGCTTGGGAGACCAAGGATGTTCCTCAAGTGATTTAGAATTGGCCCTGTTCAAAAGTAGTACACTATATAGGGAATAGTCTGCCATTTGGTGATCACTTGAGCAACATCCTACCTCCCTCCATTCATCCTCTCTGGCCCCTCATGTCAGTGTTTTCCAGATGACCGCATTGTTTCTCAGTTGTTCAGACTGTGGCACATTGGGTTGGGAGAACAAGGGGCCAGGAGTTGATCCTTGGTTGAGGACCGTGTCACTGCTGTCCTGAACCAGGCCCATTGTTAGACCAACCGGTGGCCTGGGCATCTTAGCTGGGAATCAGAGTTCTACCACATCTGTGGGGTGGTGGTGTGCATCCCAAATGGCATTCTATTCCTTATAGTGCTCTACTTTTGACCAAAGTGACTCTGGGGGCTGGGAAGGAACAGCTCTGGTGACCCCTCTGACCTTAAACACATAGCCTCTCCCTGAACAAAGCTTTTTGATAAATGGGATAGAGCTGTGTCGTGTGTGGATAGCTATGTTTGACCCGAATCATAGGCTCTACTTTACATCACAATATCTTGCGTTGTGAGCAGTGTAATTGTTAATTGGGCTATTTTGAAGATGCAAGTGGGATGCATTTTTTTGTTGATAATGCAAACTGTCAAATAAGAGACGTATGTTATCCCACCTGGTTTGTGCCAAACGAGGGCTGTTTGCGGCTGTAAACATCCCCGACTGGAATCTGTTCTACATCATCAGAGCTTTCAGTCAGGTGTTTGCTGCTGCTGGCTGCCTCCAGCTCCTACTGGGAAACAGACCAGTGCCATGTGGTGCTTGACCTGCTAATGATACTGTTAGTACGACAGACTGCATCCTTACCAATGCCTTAGTTCAGTGTCCTTCAACCCTGGTCCTGGTCCTGGGAATCCACAAGCTGTGAAGGCTTGTGTGCCACTCCAGCTTGACTAACACACCAGATGTTGGAAAGGTAATGGTCAAGACTACAGTGCTGAGCCCAGTGGGCTGAATCAGAAGCCAGCCGTGCACACCCTGTGGGTCTCCAGGATCTAAATTGAAGAACACTTCTCTACTGATCTCAATGGAATGCTGAAATTAACTTATGATGACAACTGTTAATATGTGCATCTGTTGTAATTCTCAGTTGGCTCGTACAGCTTATTCATAACAACACTCTAGAGGACACCATACAGACAGACCATACAGTGCTAAGACTACAGTTAATGTAAACATCCTACACTCAGCTGTGAGTTGGCAGCAGAGGCTGGGAGAAGGCTGTTTACTTTAACTGGCTTGGATAGACACCCAACCAAACAGGAAGACAGACAGACAGTCAGCAGGTCCATACTATGGATGAAGGATCATTATCTACCAGGGTGATTCCTCACGAAACAGGGAAAGAAAAATACCATGATTTTCATTCAGTTTAATCCATAGAATGGTCCTTTGGAGGAAGGATTGTTGACATATATTTGACATTTGTATCTTTAAAGCATAATTTAGAAATAATTCATTGGTTTGGGCTTACCCAGGCCTCTTACAAGACTCCATAATGTTTCACCTGTAGATGCTTCAAAGAATTGGTACCATTTGTTCTGTAATATGAGTAGTATTTTTTTTTTTTTTTTTTTTTTTTTTTTAATGAATATTGAATAAGCTGCTTTGGCTGATTTTCCTATATATTGTTGAACATAATATACTCTACAGCAGGGCTCTCTAACCCGGTTCCTTGAGAGCGACCATCCTATAGGTTTTCGCTCCAACCCTAATCTAGCACACCTGATTCTAGTAATTACCTGGTTGATCAACTGAATCATGTTAGTTACAACTGGTGTTGGTAAGTGTGAACCTACAGGAGGATAGCTCTACAGGAACAGGGTTGGAGAGCCCTGAGCCACAGGCATATCAAAGTTCCATAGTATGATCTTTGCTACCATTTTAGAGTTATGATCCAATTTCAAAGCATTATCAACATAATTACTGTGAAAATGGTTTCAGGATGTGCAATGATACAAGAAAAACAGGGCTGGTTACAATGCCAATTTCTCTCTATAGAATGGGCCATAACTTTAAAACTAGCAGAGATTCCACCCTGAAATGTTAAAATGCCTGTAGTGTATATTATGTTCAATGTATGAAGTTTGTATTTCTTGGTATGTGACTTGTCCCATTGTTTCTGTATTTGTTAATAATAAAAATGAACAAAAATACCTGACAATCTGTCTGCCCCTTTCCATTACTGATTCACTCAGTTGTGTTTTATGAGAATGACGATACATTTTCTAAATGAATATGTAATGGTGATAATTTTTTTATAAAGTTATCTTTCCAGTGGTGGAAAAAGTACCCAATTGTCATACTTGAGTAAAACTTATGTACCTTAATAGAAAATGACTCAAGTGAAAGTCACACAGTCAAATTCTAGTTAAGTAAAAGTATTTGGTTTTAAATATACTTAAGTATCAAAAGTAAAAGTAAAATTCCTTATATTAAGTAAACTAAATGGCACACTTTTTTCTCCTTTTTACAGATAGCCACGGGCACTCAGACATAATTTACAAACAAAGAATTTGTGATTAGTGAGTCTGCCAGATCAGAGATCAGGGATGTTTTCTGGACCATTTTCATGTCCTGCTAAGCATTCAAAATGTAACGAGTACTTTTGGGTGTCAGGGAAATGTATGGAGTAAAAAGTACATTTATTTGGTTTGACTTTAGTTAAGTAAATGTTTTCAAAAATATAAATGGTAAAGTACAGATACCCCAAAAAACTACTTTAAATAGTACTTTGAAGTATTTTTACTTCAGTACTTTACTCCACTAAAAATGTCACATCTAACAATGTAAAATACGTTATCCCCGTGTTTAGCCTCTAGATGTCAGTGTTGTACTGAGGATCATACAGCCATGTGAAGTCCATACACACCAAAGTGCATGTAAGCCCTAACTGATGCAGGTGGTGTGTATTATTTTTCCCATCTTCATTGGGAACGTATAAATAAATTCATTCCAAGTAAGTAATAGTATCAAATCAAATTGTATTAGTCGCATGCGCCGAATACAACAGACCTTACAGTGAAATGCTTACTTACGTGCCCCTAACCAGCAATGCAGTTTAAAAAATAAAATGGATAAGATTAAGAAATAAAAGTAACAAGTAATTAAAGAGCAGCAGTAAAATAACAATAGCGAGACTATATACAGGGGGGTACCCAGTTAGTTCAGGTAATATGTACATGTAGGTAGAGTTAAAGTGACTATGCGTAGATGATAACAACCGAGTAGCAGTGGTGTAAAAGGTGGGGGCAATGCAAATAGTCTTGATTAGGTGTTCATTTGATTAGGTGTTCAGGAGTCATGGCTTGGGGGTAGAAGCTGTTTAGAATCCTATTGGACCTACAGTTGTGGCCAAAAGTTTTGAGAATGACACAAATATTAATTTCCACAAAGTTTAATGCTTCAGTATCTTTAGATATTGTTGTCAGATGTTACAATAGAATACTGAAGTATAATTACAAGCATTTCATAAGTGTCAAAGGCTTTTATTGACAATTACAAGAAGTTGATGCAAAGAGTCAATATTGGCAGTGTTGACCCTTTTTCAAGACCTCTACAATCTGCTCTGGCATGCTGTCAATTAACTTCTGGGCCACATCCTGACTGATGGCAGCCCATTGTTGCATAATCAATGCTTGGAGTTTGTCAGAGTTTGTGGGTTTATGTTTGCCCACCTGCCTCTTGAGGATTGACCACAAGTTCTCAATGGGATTAAGGTCTGGGGAGTTTCCTGGCCATGGACCCAAAATATTGACGTTTTGTTCCCCGAGCCACTTAGTTATTACTTTTCCTTATGGCAAGGTGCTCCATCATGCTGGAAAAGGCATTGTTCATCACCAAACTGTTCCTGGATGGTTAGAAGTTTTTCTCAGAGGATGTGTTGGTACCATTCTTTATTCATGGCTGTGTTCTTAAGCAAAATTGTGAGTGAGCCCACTCCCTTGGCTGAGAAGCAACCCCACACGTGAATGGTCTCAGGATGCTTTACTGTTGGCATGACACAGGACTGATGGTAGCGCTCACCTTGTCTTCTCCGGACAAGCTTTTTTCCGGATGCCCCAAACAATCGGAAAGGGGATTCATCAGAGAAAATGACTTTACCCCAGTCCTCAGCAGTCCAATCCCTGTACCTATTGTAGAATATCAGTCCGTCCCTGATGTTTTTCCTGGAGAGAAGTGGCTTCTTTGCTGCCCTTCTTGACACCAGGCCATCCTCCAAAAGTCCTTGCCTCACTGTGCGTGCAGATACACTCACACCTGCCTGCTGCCATTCCTGAGCAAGCTCTGTACTGGTGGTGCCCCGATCCCGCAGCTGAATCAACTTTAGGAGACGGTCCTGGCGCTTGCTGGACTTTCTTGGGCGCCCTGAAGCCTTCTTCACAACATTTGAACCGCTCTCCTTGAAATTCTTAATGATCCAATAAATGGTTGATTTAGGTGCAAATTTACTGGCAGCAATATCTTTGCCTGTGAAGCCCTTTTTGTGCAAAGCAATGATGACGACACGTGTTTCCTTGCAGGTAACCATGGTTGACAGAGAAAGAACAATGATTCCCAGCACCAGTCTCCTTTTGAAGCTTCCAATCATTCAAACTCAATCAGCATGACAGAGTGATCTCCAGCCTTGTCCTTGTCAACACTCACACCTGTGTTAACGAGAGAATCACTGACATGATGTCAGCTGGTCCTTTTGTGGCAGGGCTGAAATGCGGTGGAAATGTTTTTTGGGGGATTCAGTTCATTTGCATGGCAACGAGGGACTTTGCAATTAATTGCAATTCATCTGATCACTCTTCATAACATTCTGGAGTATGTGCAAATTGCCATCATACAAACTGAGGCAGCAGACTTTATGAAAACTAACACTTGTGTAATTCTCAACTTTTGGCCACGACTGTAGACTTGGCGCTCCGGTACCGCTTGCTGTGCAGTAGCAGAGAGAACAGTCTATGACTAGGGTGGCTGACGTCTTTGACCATTTTTAGGGCCTTCCTCTGACAACACCTGGTATAGAGGTCCTGGATAGCAGGAAGCTTGGCCCCAGTGATGTATCGGGCCGTTCGCACTATCCTCTGTAGTGCCTTGCTTTCAGAGGCCCGAGCAGTTGCCATACAAGGCAGTGATGCAACCAGTCAATGGTGCAGCTGTAGAACCTTTTTGAGTATTTTTTTAATTTTTAATTTATTTCACCTTTATTTAACCAGGTAGGCTAGTTGAGAACAAGTTCTCATTTGCAACTGAGACCTGGCCAAGATATAGCGTAGCAATTCGACACATACAACAACACAGAGTTACACATGGAATAAACAAAACATACAGTCAATAATACAGTAGGAAAAAAAATCTATATACAGTGAGTGCAAATGAGGTAAGTTAAGGAAATAAATAGGCCATGGTGGCGAAGTAAATACACATATAGCAATTAAACACTGGAATGGTAGATCGGCAGAAGATGAATGTGCAGGTTGAGATACTGGGGTGCAAAGGAGCAAAATAAATAAATACCAGTATGGGGGAGGAGGAAGGTAGATAGATTGGCTGTTTACAGGATCTGAGAACCCATGCTAAACGTTTTCAGTCTCCTGGGGGGGAATAGGTTTTGTAGTGGCCTCTTCACGAATGTCTTGGTGTGCTAAGTTTGTTGGTGATGTGGACACCAAGGAACTTGAAGCTCTCAAGTTCCACTGCAGCGCCGTCGATGAGATTGGGGGCGTGCTCGGTGCTCTTCTTCCTGTAGTCCACAATCATCTCCTTTGTCTTATTCATGTTGAGGGAGAGGTTGTTGTCCTGGCACCACACGGCCAGGTCTCTGACCTCCCTATAGGCTCTCGTTGTTTGTGATCAGGCCTACCACTGTTGTGTCATCGGCAAACTTAATGATGGTGTTGGAGTCGTGTCTGGCCGTTCAGTCATGAGTGAACAGGGAGTACAGGAGGGGACTGAGCACGCACCCCTGAGGGGCCCCTGTGTTGAGAATCAGTGTGGCGGATGTGTTGTTACCTACCTTTACCACCTGTGGGCAGCCCATCAGGAAGTCCAGGATCCATTTGCAGAGGTAGGTGTTTTCTCCCAGGGTCCTTAGCTTAGTGATGAGCTTTGAGGGCACTATGGTGTTGGAACACTGAGCTGTAGTCAATGAATAGCATTCTCACATAGGTGTCCCTTTTGTCCAGGTGGGAAAGGACAGTGTGAAGTGCACTAGAGATTGCATCATCTGTGGATCTGTTATGGCGGTATGCAAATTGGAGTTGGTCTAGGGTTTCTGTGATAATAATGTTTATGTGAGCCATGACCAGCCTTTCGAAGCACTTCATGGCTACAAACGTGAGTGCTACAGGTCAGTAGTCGTTTAGGCAGGTTACCTTAGTGTTCTTGGGCACAGGCACTATGGTGGTCTGCTTAAAACATGGTGTTACAGACTCGGACAGGGAGAGGTTGAAAATGTCAGTGAGGACATTTGCCAGTTGGTCAGAGCATGCTCGCAGTACACGTCCTGGTAATTCGTCTGGCCCTGCAGCCTCGTGAATGTTTACCTGTTTAAAGATCCTTCTCACATCGGCTGCGGAGAGCATGATCACAGTCTTCCGGAACAGCTGGTGCTCTCATGCATGTTTCAGTGTTATTTGCCTCTCGTGTCACTGGGCAGAACTCGGCTGTGCTTCTCTTTGTAGTCTGTAATGGCTTGCAAGCCCTGTCACATCCGACGAGCGTCAGAGCCGGTGTTGTATGATTCTATCTTTGTCCTGTATTGATGCTTTGTCTGTTTGATGTTTCGTCGGAGGGCATAGCGTGATTTATTATAAGCTTCAAGGTTAGAGTCCCGCTCCTTGAAAGCGGCAGCTCTAGCCTTTATCTCAGTGAGGATGTTGCCTGTAATGCATGGCTTCTAGTTGGGGTATGTACGTCCGGTCACTGTGGGGACGACATCATCAATCCACTTATTGATGAAGCCAGTGACTGATGTGGTGTACTCCTCAATGTCATAGGAGGAATCCTGGAACATATTCCAGTCTGTGCTAGCAAAACAGTCCTGTAGCTTAGCATCTGCTTAATCTGACAACTTTTTTATTGATCTAGTCACTGGTGCTTCATGCTTTAATTTTTGCTTGTAAACAGGAATCGGGAGGATAGAATTATGGTCAGATTTGCCAAATGGTGGGCGAGGGAGAGCGTTGTATGCATCTCTGTGTGTGGAGTAAACGTGGTCCAGAGGTTGTTGGTTTTTTTCCCCTCTGGTTGCACATTTAACATGCTGATAGAAATGTGGTAAAACGGATTTAAGTTTGCCTATATTAAAGTCCATTGCTACTAGGAGTGCCACCTCTGGGTGAGTGTTTTCTTGTTTGCTTATGGTGGAATACAGCTCATTCAATGCTGTCGTAGTGCCAACCTCTGACTGTGGTGGTATGTAAACAGCTACGAAAAATATAGATGAAAACTCTCTAGGTCAGTAGTGTGGTCTACAGATTATCATGAGATACTCTACCTCAGGCAAGCAATAGCTTGAGACTTCCTTAGATATCGTGCACCAGCTGTTATTTACAAAAATACATAGTCCGCCGCCCCTTGTCTTACCAGATGCCGCTATTCTATCCTGCCAGTGCAGCGTATAACCAGCCAGCTGTATGTTGATTGTGTCGTCGTTCAGCCACGTCTCAGTGAAGCATAAGATATTACGGTTTTGAATGTCCCGTTGGTGTTTAATCTTTCGCGTAGGTCATCTATTTTATTGTCCAAAGATTGCATGTTTGCTAGCAGAATGGAAGGAAGTGGGGGTTTATTCGATCGCCTACGAATTCTCAGAAGGCAGCCCACCCACTGGCCCCTTTTTCTCCACCCCTCTTCACACAAATCACGGGGATCTGGGCCTGTTCCCGAGAAAGCAGAATATTGTTTTTGTCAGACTCGTTAAAGGAAAAACAGGATTCTGCCAGTCTGTGGTGAGTAATCATAGTCCTAATGTCCAGAAGTTATTTTCGGTCATAAGAGACTGCAGCGGCAACATTATATACAAAATAAGTTACAAACAAAAAAAACTATCGGGGGCACGTAAAACTTCTGTCTTCTTCCCCGGTGCCAATTTACCATAAAAGATGGCGCCCGAGAGCCATGCATCCCCCGAAACACGTCCCTGCCAAGTCGCGCTGCTTCTTGACACTTCAAACGGAAGCAAGCCGCATTAATGTGTCGGAGGAAACACCGTCCAACTGACGACCGATGTCAGCTTGCAGGCGCCCGGCCTGCCGCAAGGATTTGCTAGAGTGCGATGAGACAAGCACATCCCGGCCAGCCAAACCCTCCCCTAACCCGGACAACGCTGGGCCAATTCTGTGCCGCCCCATGGGTCTCTCGGTCACAGGTGGCTGTGACACACCCTGGGATCGAACCCAAAGCTGTAGTGGCGGTTCAGCACTGCGTGCTGTGCCTTAGACTGCTGCGCCACTCGGAAGGCCCCATACATTGATATTCTAGACAATTCTGTGCTTCCAACTTTGTGGCAACAGTTTGGGAAAGGTCCTTTCCTGTTTCAGCATGACAATGCCCTCATGCGCAAAGCAAGGTCCATACCGAAGTGGTTTGTCGAGATTGGTGTGGAAGAACCTGACTTGCCTTGACCTCAACCCGATCGAACACCTTTGGGAGGAATTGGAATGCTGACTGCATGCCAGGCCTAATCGCCCAACATCAATCAGTGCCCGACCTCATTAATTATCTTGTGGCTGAATGGAAGCAAGTCCCCGCAGCAATGTATAACAGCTTCCAGAAGAATGGAGGCTGTTATAGCAGCAAAAGGGGGGACCAACTCCATATTAATGCCTATGATTTTGGAATGAGATGTTCAACGAGCATAATAATGTATGTTTAACATACATTACCAAAATTATCTTTAAAACAAATATTTATGTTTCTTCCACTTTGAAAGAGTATTTTGTGTAGATTGTTGACAAAATTATAATGAATTCAATTTTATTCCCACTTTAACACAATAATATTACAAGCATTACAAGTGCATCATACTGTCCAAGATAGTGCATTCCATATCATTAACTCGGTAGATGTATTATGGTAAAGTAATTAACCTTGCACCGGAATGGCTCATAGGACCAAGAGCCTATATCCTGTTTCTGTTGAGTGAGGCAGCTTTATATAAAAGTACACTCCCTGGACATCGCAGGGCCTTACCCCCAATCTATCTACTTAATGCTGAGTGGCAAGCAGAGACCACCGGGTCCCATTTTTGGTCTTCGGAATGACTCGGCCAGGGATTGAACTCCCAATCTCAGGGCGGACACGAACCACAAGGCCACTAGATGTATTATAATCCTAATAAATTGTCATGATCAACAAGGTGATTCACCAAATCTTTGTTGGCGTTTATCTTCGGCCTAAGAAGTAAATATGAGCTGTTGAATTAAAGAAGACTTTCATTTAATCCAGAGGTGCTATGGAATCTTAGAAAAATGCATGGTATAACAGACTGCTGGACTAATCAAAAGAGAATCTATAATAAGTGGTTACTCACAAAGTGATGTTCGATCCATTTGTGGTGGCGCCGGGTAGCCACTGAAGGTCCAGAGTCTTGAAAGGGATCAGCAGGAACCTAGTGGTGTTTTCCACTCTCTGGGTACATGACTTTGTGCGTGGTCTGGCTTCCTACATCCTCATAGCCAAAGGTAGGAGCCATGTTCATTCTGAATAACACAGTAAAAAATTACAGGGATCCATACCACAATATTTCAAAGCACTTGCATTCAAAATACATAGGGCCCACTTCCAACTTAGGGAATTATGCCGTTCTTATGCATGCCTTTCCTACACACTTCTCAGTAGTTGGTATTCAGACTTACCTTATAAAGGTACGCAACGTGTTTTGCAGATGTGGTTCCCTTGTGCGTGCTAAATAAATGTAGGCCCTAATTCAACCGCCGAAAAACCTGCCACTTGCTGGCCAGCAGATTTTTTTGTAGAGTTTTCATTCAATAGGGTTTTCAGTACATTTATCTTATGCCATCCCTTTAAATACAGTGTACCTTTTTTAAATAGAATTTTGTTGACAGACTAGAATACATCAAGAGGATGGGTTCAGAAAATAGGGATCAATGAAATAATGCCATCTATACATCATCGTCTCTGTTTCAGCACCAACTGGTAGATTTAAAAATACTCTGACCTTATAGATCATTTAGGCACATTTTAGGGTTAGGGATGTATATATGAATCATTAAAGAAACTGGTTTGGAGAGCCTTTACGCACTAAATATATTGATGAATAGAAAAATACAATGGTTTTATTCATCCTGTAAATTCAATCCATGAAATATTGAACGTTGAAAAAAAAGTGTACAATAAGGGTTGGACAATAGTCCTATGAATCTAACCTAATTCTCACTAATCATGGAACTGTATGACAATGGTCCAGTCGTGAACTGTGCTCCAGGTTTAACCTGCTATGTGTGGTCGGAGTTCCATAATGATTCAGGTAGGCAACTTGTCCCAAATTATTGCTCAACATGAGCCTAATATGATCTACTAATGCTAGCGACCCTCAGGAACAACTACACAGACGTGAGAGAGGAAAGAAAGGTTAACAGAATGGAATGATGCAAAATTAAAGCTACAAATGAAAGAACTGTCACTTTAGTGTTAGAAATCTCCACATACATTTATAACTAATGGTGGCTCCCGATAGTGGCTAATATTTAACGAGATACAAATGGTCAAATAATACAGAGAAAAGCCCGGGCATAGGCTATAATTAAAACGTTCTAAAGCGCATACATCAACTCGGCAGGTTCATCCATACAGAAGCCTATAGCATGGGTGTCCAAATTTCATCCACGCAAATTATGATGGCGCACAATTAAAATTCGGAATAACGGCTGTGGTGGAAATTACAACATTATGTTATCCACATTGTATTAGAATGTATTCTTATATTTGTACTGTCATATTCTGTCTGTACTTCTGAGAGGAGCCTCTGAGGCTTAACACTGGCAGTTGATTTACGATGCCTTGGTGGTAAAACCAAAAGACTGCATTCCATTTCATGATTAGTATCTGTGTGATGAGTGCAAAACTGAGAGAACCCTATAGAAACAAGCAGTAAATGACCTCAACCTATACCTTTGTATAATTCTACACATCTGTTGCTTGTCATGAACATTCAGGAGGATGTACTTTGCTTTAAAGAGCTGTAACCCAAATCTGCTCGTTGGGCTCTCAGAGATCACTTAAGGGTGTTTGTTAACCAGCTCCATTATTGCAATAATGAAGTTAGATTGTTTTGAAGTAATCTGAAAGTCTCTCTCCTTTGAATCAGAAATATTCCACGATATAGCTATTTATAGCCACCCTATTTCACTGTGGAAAAGGGACCGCAATATACATGTCGTGTTGATAGGATTTTCAGTATGCTTCTACATGGCTGGTTTCACATTCGTCTCCAGTGAACATAAGGAAAAATTATCCAAAACAATTGCAATGTGTATTTACAATTCCCTTTCTCCAAATGGATTACTAATTTGCATCGAGATTGCTGTTATTTCTAGAAGTAAAAAAGATATGGAGGTGTTTTTTCTACTTTGAACTGGAATGTTTGCTCGACCTTATTCATTTACTCACATGTAAAGGTTGTGGAATTATGTCAAGTTTATCTGTAGACACATCTCTGCCACACCTTCATTTCTTAGATCTCCACCCCAAAAACAAACAGTGGCTGAATAGCATGCTATTCTCATGCTTCGGAAAGTATTCAAACCCCTTGACTTTGTCCACATTTTGTTATGTTACAGCCTTATTCTAAAATGTATTCAATATTTTTCCCCCTTATCAATCTACACACAATACCCCATAATGACAAAGCAAAAACAGGTTTTTAGAAAATTAAAAATTAAACACCCAAAAGTATTCAGACACTTTACTCAGTACATTGTTGAAGCACCTTTGGCAGCGATTACAGCATCAAGTCTTCTTGGGTATGACGCTACAAGCTTGTCACACCTGTATTTGGGAAGTTATTCCCATTCTTCTATGCAGATCCTCTAAAGCTCTGTCAGGTTGAATGGGGAGCATTGCTGCACAGATATTTTCAGGTCTCTCCAGAGAGTGTCTTTAGGTGCCTTTTGGAAAAATCCAAGTGGGCTGTCTTGTGCCTTTTACTGAGGAGTCGCTTCCATTTGGCCACTCTACCATAAAGGCCTGATTGGTGGAGTGCTGCAGAGATGCTTGTCCTTCTGGAAGTTTCTCCTATCTCCACAGAGGAACTCTAGAGTGACCAGTCAGAGTGACCATCAGGTTTTTGGTCACTTCCCTGACCAAGGCCCTTCTCCACCGATTGCTCAGTTTGGCTGGCGGCCAACTCTAGGAAGAGTCTTGGTGGTTCCAAACTTTTTCCATTTAAGAATGATGAAGGCCACTGTGTTCTTGTGGACCTTCAATGCAGAAGACATTTTTTTGGTACTCTTCCCCAGATCTGTGCCACGACACAATCCTGTCTCAGAGCTCTATGTACAATTCCTTCGACCTGATAAGACTATAACGTAACGAAGTGGAAAAAGTCAAAGTGTCTGAATACTTTACCAAGGCATTGTAGTATCTATTGTTGCTTGGTAGGTCTGTGTGTACAGGCTAGGTTGGCTTGGGGTTAAACAACCCCCAGCGTGGGCCTCCCGAGTGGCGCAGTGGTCTAAGGCACTGCATCGCAGTGCTAGATGTGCCACTAGAGATCCTGGTTCGAGTCCAGGCTCTGTCACGACCGGGAGACCCATGGAGCGGCGCACAATTGGCCCAGCATTGTCTGGGTTAGGGGAGGGTTTAGCCGGCAAGGATGTTCTTTTCCCATCACGCTCTAGCGACTCCAGTAGCGGGCCGGGCGCATTGCACGCTGATACAATCGCCAGGTGTACGGTGTTTCCTCACTAATGCTTGGGGCTGAATGGAAGCAAGTCCCTATAGCAATGTTCCAACATCTAATGGAAAGCCTTCCCAGAAGAGTGGATGTTGTTATAGCAGCAAAGGGGGAACCAACTACTTATTAATGCCCATGATTTTGGAATGAGATGTTCGATGAGCAGGTGTCCACATACAGTGGGGCAAAAAAGTATTTAGTCAGCCACCAATTGTGCAAGTTCTCCCACTTAAAAAGATGAGAGAGGCCTGTAATTTTCATCATAGGTACACTTCAACTATGACAGACAAAATTAGAAAAGAAAATCTAGAATATCACATTGTAGAATTTTTTATGAATTTATTTGCAAATTATGGTGGAAAATAAGTATTTGGGCACCTACAAACAAGCAAGATTTCTGACTCTCACAGACCTGTAACTTCCGCTTTAAGAGGCCTCCACTCGTTACCTGTATTAATGGCACCTGTTTGAACTTGTTATCAGTTTTAAAGACACCTGTCCACAACCTCAAACAGTCACACTCCAAACTCCACTATGGCCAAGACCAAAGAGCTGTCAAAGGACACCAGAAACAAAATTGTAGACCTGCACCAGGCTGGGAAGACTGAATCTGCAATAGGTAAGCAGCTTGGTTTGAAGAAATCAACTGTGGGAGCAAGTATTAGGAAATGGAAGACATACAAGACCACTGATAATCTCCCTCGATCTGGGGCTCCACGCAAGATCTCACCCTGTGGGGTCAAAATGATCACTAGAACGGTGAGCAAAAATCCCAGAACCACACGGGGGGACCTAGTGAATGACCTGCAGAGAGCTGGGACCAAAGTAACAAAGCATACCATCAGTAACACTCTACGCCGCCAGGGACTCAAATCCTGCAGTGCCAGACGTGTCCCCCTGCTTAAGGCAGTACATGTCCAGGCCCGTCTGAAGTTTGCTAGAGAGCATTTGGATGATCCAGAAGAAGATTGGGAGAATGTCATATGGTCAGATGAAACCAAAATATATATTTTTGGTAAAAACTCAACTCGTCGTGTTTGGAGGACAAAGAATGCTGAGTTGCATCCAAAGAACACCATACCTACTGTGAAGCATACGGGTGGAAACATCATGCTTTGGGGCTGTTTTTCTGCAAAGGGACCAGGACGACTGATCCATGTAAAGGAAAGAATGAATGGGGCCATGTATCGTGAGATTTTGAGTGAAAACCTCCTTCCATCAGCAAGGGCATTGAAGATGAAACGTGGCTGGGTCTTTCAGCATGACAATGATCCCAAACACACCACCCGGGCAACGAAGGAGTGGCTTCGCAATTTGTAAGTCGCTCTGGATAAGAGCGTCTGCTAAACGACTTAAATGTAAATGTAAATGTAAGCATTTCAAGGTCCTGGAGTGGCCTAGCCAGTCTCCAGATCTCAACCCCATAGAAAATCTTTGGAGGGAGTTGAAAATCCGTGTTGCCCAGCAACAGCCCCAAAACATCACTGCTCTAGAGGAGATCTGCATGGAGGAATGGGCCAAAATACCAACAACAGTGTATGAAAACCTTGTGAAGACTTACAGAAAACGTTTGACCTCTGTCATTGCCAACAAAGGGTATATAACAAAGTATTGAGATAAACTTTTGTTATTGACCAAATACTTATTTTCCACCATAATTTTCCACCAAATGAATTCATTAAAAATCCTACAATGTGATTTTCTGGATGTTTTCTCCTCATTTTGTCTGTCATATTTGAAGTGTACCTATGATGAAAATTACAGGACTCTCTTATCTTTAAGTGGGAGAACTTGCACAATTGGTGGCTGACTAAATACTGTTTTGCCCCACTGTATTTCTGGTCATGTAGTGTCTCTGTACTAAAGCCACACTTTCGGCTACTGCAGCTGGAGCCAAGATTTAAATTTGAGTGGAGAGTAGTCAAAAATGAAAGAATTCATCAGGAACCATCCATTAGGGAAATTGTTCTAGTTTAACATTGTGGCTGAGACATCTCTATCGTTATAAAGCAGGAGCTGCTGTAGAGAGAGCGCTAAATTTCACTGCCAATGGCTATAGAGCTACACATTTCTCATGCATCCTAAATGGCACCCTATTGCCTATATAGTCCACTACTTTTGAGCAGAGCCCTATCATATAGGGTGCCATTTGGAATTGCTCCCTGATGAATAGGCTGGTTTCCTCTCCAGTGGGTTCTCAGACTTATCAATTATAAAGCATCTAACTCAAACTGGAACATGCGGATCCCAGCATTGCAGTTTTCCTTTCTCTTTCATCTCACTTATGTATAACACAATCATTTTACATGTTCATATCTCTCAATGTTGTATATGAAATAACACTTGAACCTCTGGTAAAACGAATATTGGGTATATTTTTATTTATTTTATTTCACCTTCATTTAACCAGGTAAGCTAGTTGAGAACAAGTAAGTTCTCATTTACAACTGTGACCTGGCCAAGATAAAGCAAAACAGTGTGACAGAAACAACAACACAGAGTTACACATGGAATAAACAAGCATACAGTCAATAGCACAACAGCTATGGCATGAGGAGGTAAGGCAATAAATAGGCCTTAGTAGCAGAGTAATTACAATTTAGCAGATTAACACTGGAGTGATAGATGAGCAGATGAAGGTGTGTAAGTAGTGATACTGGTGTGCAGAAAAGCAGCAAAGTAAATAAAACCATATGGGGATGAGGTAGGTAGTTTGGGGGGGTTATTTACAGAAGGACTTTGTACAGCTGCAGCGATCGGTTAGCTACTCAGATAGCTGATGTTTAAAGTTAGTGAGTCTGCAGGTTCAGCGATTTTTGAAATTCGTTCCAGTCACTGCCAGCAGAGAACTAGAAGGAAATGCGGCCAAAGGAGGGGTTGGCTTTGGGGATGACCAGTGAGACATACTGTACCTGCTGGAGTGCATGCTACTGGTGGGTGTTGTTATCGTGACCAGTGTGCTGAGATAAGGCGGAGCTTTACCTAGCATAGACTTATAGATGACCTGGAGTCAATGGGTCTAGCGGCGAATTTGTAGCGAGGGCCAGCCGACTTGAGCATACAGGTCGCAGTGGCAGGTGGTATAACGGGCTTTGGTAACAAAACGGATGGCACTGTGATAGACTACATCCAATTTGCTAAGTAGAGTATTGAAAGCTATTTTGTAGATGACATCGCCGAAGTCGAGGATCGGATCGGTAGGATAGTCAGTTTTACTAAGGTAAGTTTGGCGGCATGAGTGAAGGAGGCTTTGTTGCAAATCTATATTTAATGAGTGAGTCTGGAAGGAGAGTTTACAGTCTAGCCAGACACCTAGGTATTTGTAGTTGTCCATGTATTCTAGGTCAGAACCGTCCAGAGTAGTGATGCTAGTGGTGATGCTGGCATTGAAGCTCGTTTGGAGGTTAGTTAACACAGTGTCCAAAGAAGGGCCAGATGTATACAGAATGGTGTCGTCTGTGTAGAGGTGGATCAGGGAAAAGAGTCGACCCGAGAATTGAACCCTGTGGTACCCCCATAGAGACTGCCAGAGGTCCGGACAACAGGCCCTCGGATTTGACACACTGAACTCTGTCTGCGAAGTAGTTGGTGAACCAGGCGAGGCAGTCGAAAGCCTTGGCCAGGTCGATGAAGACAGCTGCACAGTACTGTCTTTTATCGAGGGCGGTTATGATATCGTTTAGTACCTTGAGCGTGGCTGAGGTGCACCCATGACCAGCTCGGAAACCATATTGCACAGCGGAGAAGGTACGGTTGGATTCAAAATGGTCAGTGATCTGTTTATTATCTTGACTTTCGAAGACTTTAGAAAGGCAGGGCAGGATGGATAAAGGTCTATAACAGTTTGGGTCTAGAGTGTCACCCCCTTTGAAGAGGGGGATTACCGCGGCAGCTTTCCAATCTTTAGAGATCTTGGACGATACGAAAGAGAGGTTGAACAGACTGGTAATAGCGTTAGTTTTAGAAAGAGAGGGTCCAGCTTGTCTATCCCAGCTGATTTGTACGGGTCCAGGTTTTGCAGCTCTTTCAGAATATCTGCTATCTGGATTTGGGTGAAGGAGAAGCTGAGGAGGCTCGGGCAAGTTGCTGCGGGGTGTGAGGAGCTGTAGGCCGGGGTTGGGGTAGCCAGGAGGAAAGCATTGCCAGCCGTAGAGAAATGTTTATTGAATTTTTCAATTATCATGGATTTATCTGTGGTGACTGTGTTACCTAGCCTCAGTGCAGTGGGCAGCTGGGAGGAGGTGGTCTTGTTCTCCATGGACTTTACAGTGTCCCAAAACCTTTTGGAGTTAGAGCTACAGGATGCATATTTATTTTTGAAGAAGCTAGCCTTTGCTTTCCTGACTGACTGTGTGGATTGGTTCCTGACTTCCCTGAACAGTTGCATATCGCGGGGACTATTGGAGTCCACCACAGGATGTTTTTGTGCTGGTCAAGGGCAGTCAGGTCTGGAGTGAACCAAGGGCTATATCTGTTCTTAGTTCTCCATTTTTTGAAAGGGACATGCTTAGTTAAGATGGTGAGGAAATTACTTTTAAAGAACGACCAGGCATCCTCGACTGACGGGATGAGGTCAATATCCTTCCAGGATACCCGGGCCAGGACGATTAGAAAGGCCTGCTCGCAGAAGTGTTTTAGGGAGCGTTTGACAGTGATGAGGGGTGGTCGTTTGATCGCGGACCCATAGCGGATGCAGGCAGTGATCGCTGAGATCCTGATTGAAAACAGCAGAGGTGTATTTGGAGGGCAAGTTGGTCAGGATAATATCCATGAGGGTGCCCATGTTTACGGATTTAGGGTTGTACCTGGTGGTTTCCTTGATAATTTGTGTGAGATTGAGGGCATCTAGTTTAGATTGTAGGACTGCTGGGGTGTTAAGCATATCCCAGTTTAGGTCACCTAACAGAACGAACTCTGAAGATAGATGGGGGGGGCAATCAATTCACGTAGGGTGTCCAGGGCACAGCTGGGAGCTGAGGGGGGTCTATAACAGGCGGCAACAGTGAGAGACTTATTTCTGGAGAGATTTTTATTTATTTTTTAATTAGAAGCTCGAACTGTTTGGGCATAGACCTGGAAAGTATGACAGAACTTTGCAAGCTATCTCTGCAGTAGATTGCAACTCCTCCCCCTTTGGCAGTTCTATCTTGACGGAAAATGTTGTAGTTGGGTATGGAAATCTCTGAATTTTTGGTGGCCTTCCTAAGCCAGGATTCAGACACGGCAAGGATTTCAGGGTTGGTGGAGTGTGCTAAAGCAGTGAGTAAAAGGGAGGAGGCTTCTGATGTTAACATGCATGAAACCAAGGCCTTTTGATTACAGGAGTCAACAAATGAGAGTGCCTGGAAACAAGCAGGGCCTGGGTTAGCCTCTACATCACCTGAGGAACAGAGGAGGAGTAGGATAAGGGTACGGCTAAAGGCTAGCAAATCTGGTCGTCTAGTGCGTTGGGGACAGACAATTAAAGGTGCAGATTTCTGGGTGTGGTAGAATAGACTCAGGGCATAATGTGCAGACGGGTATGGTGGGTTGCGGGTACAGTGAAGGTATCTAAGGCATGTACAGTGGGACTAGGGGCTCCGCAGTAAACTTAAACAATGATAACTATCCTAAACAACAGTATACATGGCATATTGACATTTGAGAGATACCTAAAGCGAGGCATAAAGCAATCACAGGTGTTGATTGGGAGAGCTAGCTAAGACAACAACAGGTAAGATAACAACAGCTAATCAGCTAAGACAACAACAACAGGTAAAATGGCGATAGCGGGGCACTGTGTCGACGAAGGGAACGGGCCAGATGGCAAAAGAGGTAGATGTGTAGATGTGGTGATTTCGTTTGCAAGCTGGGAGGTGTGTCTGTCTCACGGATAGCTTCGGGGCTGGGTCACTCAGTGGCTGCTAGCTAGCTGTGATGATCAGGGGTAATGGTCCAGGGTTTACGGCAGGAATCCGACGTTGTAGTGGAGAAAAACAGTCCGAGGCTGGCAGGTATTATCCAGGCTAAAAAACGACTGGTGCCTGAGCAGAGTGTAAAGGCCGCTAGCAGTGGCTAACAATGACTAAATATCTAGTAGCTAAATTAGCTGGCTAGCCCTTGATGAAAGTTTTGGCTATAAGGTCTAAAAAAAAAAATGCGGATCCGTGTCACACTGAGTGAGGCGGGGTACCGGAAGGTATATTTAACATGAAAATGGAAAAAGAGATTGAAAAATAAATTGGAATATAAACAAAAAAGACGAAAAATACAAAAAGTAAACAAGAGGACGACAAGGGGGGACTTGATTGCTTTCATGTTAATTACTGTAGCCAGATCTTATACCGCGTAATGTCATTTCAATCAAAGGTTCTTAACCATGCTTCTCTACTGAAGGAGCAACCATCACGATAATTACGTAGTTATGAGTAGCTTTAACAATATAGCCTGTGTTTATACCGGCAACCCAATTCTGATATTTTTTCCACTAATTGGTCTTTTGATAAATCTTATCAGATCTTTTCACATCAAATGTTTTTCAGGGCTGATCTGATTGGTCAAACGACCATTTAGTGAGAAAAAAAATCAGAATAGGGTTGCCTGTGTAAATGCAGTCTTATACTCTACCATCAACAATATGAATGCTCTATTAAAGACATTACATTTGCAGAGCATGGCTGCTTCTCTCCCCCTCTAGAGAAATGGAAGAAGGGACACATTTTAATGTTGGCAGACATAGGCATTGATACTGTACTGGTACTTCAAATGTACTTCTGTATTCATTTTCATGCTCTGTGTGGTGATTGATTCTGAACTCTGAGATGAAATCATGTCAGCTCTAACTTGTGAAACATCAGATTTAACAGGCAGTGAATTATGTTATGCCTTCATCCTTTTTGCAGTCAGTTCACATTCGAGAGCATGGTCTTTGACCCCATATGCAAATATTCTCACAGCTACTTTGGTGCATTGCATCATTCTGTCGCATGAGTTCATCCTAATCCCCAAAACACAACGTAATAGCTTGGTGTTTGTTTTTTCTGTCCTAACTACTCTTCAGGTTTGTCATGTCTGACACAGAACAGTTGGATCTCACAAGTCGTCCGCTCTCTCCTCTATCCTTCTCTCCTCATCCTCTCTTCCTCTCCTCCTCCTCTCTATCCTGTTCTTCTTTACTCCTCTCCTCCTTGGGTCAGGGACTCAAAGCGACACTGTGCCTCTGCAGTGCTTGCTGCAAGGTGGTAGCCATGGCACCTGTGGTTGACTGTGACCGTGTAGGATGGAGTGTCACTGTTGGTCTCCAATGAGTAATGTGAACTCTTCTGATGAGCTGTAATGTAATTGCTTAGCTGAGATGAATGATAATGTAACAGGCCCGTACTGATGTATGGTGAGGTAATCGGTGGGACAGTTGTTACTGCAGCTTACTGAACACAGTCATTTATCAGACCCCCTTAACAGATCTCATTCCTCACAGCTGGAACCACAGACAGCATGAAAAACAAACCTGAGAGAAAAGTTCTCTCTTAGATCATTGTTCTAGAGGAAAGACTGTTTTGAAGAGAATTAGAGTTGTTCTCTCTCAGGAGGTTCCCTTTTAGCCTGAACCCATATCTGTTTGTGCTGTCTTTGCCATCTGACCATAGGACTTATGGTATTCAAACAGATCTGGGACCAGGCTAGTTCTCTTCACCTACAGGACCAGTCAAAGGTTTGGACACACTTACTCATTCAGGATTATTTACTATTTTCTACATTGTAGACTAATAGTGAAGACAGAAAATATGGAATAGCACATATGGAATCATGTAGTAACCAAAAAGTTTTAAACAAATCAAAATATATTTTATAGTTTCCTTGATTACAGCGTTGCACAATATTGGCATTCTCTCAACCAGCTTCATGAGGAATGCTTTTCCAACAGTCTTGAAGGAGTTCCCACCAAAGCCGAGCACTTGTTAGCTGCTTTTCCTTCACTCTGCGGTCCAACTCATCCCAAACCATCAATTGGGTTGAGGTCGGATGATTGTGGAGGACAGGTCATCTGATGCAGCACTCCATCACTCTTCTTCTTGGTCAAATTGCCCTTACACAGCCTGGAGGTGTGTTTTGGGTCATTGTTCCATTGAAAAACAAATTATAGTCCCACTAAGATGGGATGGCGTATCGCTGCAGAATTCTGTGGTAGCCATGCTAGTTAAGTGTGACTTGAATTCTAAATAAATCACTGACAGTGTCACCAGCAAAGCACCATCACACAACCTCCTCCATGCTTCATGGTGGGAACCACACATGGGGAGATCATCCGTTCACGTACTCTGCATCTCACAAAGACGCAGCGGTTGGAACAAAGAAAAACGCACATTTGGACTCATCAGACCAACGGTCAGATTTCCACCGGTCTAATGTCCATTGCTCATGTTTCTTGGCCCAAGCAAGTCTCTTCTTCTTGTTGGTATCCTTTAGCAGTGGTTTCTTGCAGCAAATCAACAATGAAGGCCTGATTTACGCAGTCTCTGAACAGATGATGTTGAGATGTGTCATGACTGTCCACGAGAATCCAAATAGGTCAGATCAGGTTTGCACTGAATGTCTTCAATCAGACCCCCTCTCACCCTGAGGGGGAAGGAAATAACTACTGGCCACTAACAACTCATGTCCTGTTGTAAATCAAGGGAGAAGATCCAGGCTCTCCCTCTCCAAATTCACAAATGAATGTGCTTTTTCTCAACAGACCTTTTTCCCGCCGAAATGCTAACGCGTTCAAAAGCAAATACTGGAACAATATTTCTAATCTAGAACGTGAGGAATGGTCAGAGGCGATCTATAGAACACTAATGTCATTTTGTTTTGTTATTTTGGGATGTAATTTAAAAATGTTATAAAGGAAATACTGTAACTTGGAAAGTATACCTACTACATATACAGTGCCTTGCGAAAGTATTCGGCCCCCTTGAACTTTGCGAACTTTTGCCACATTTCAGGCTTCAAACATAAAGATATAAAACTGTATTTTTTTGTGAAGAATCAACAACAAGTGGGACACAATCATGAAGTGGAATGACATTTATTGGATATTTCAAACTTTTTTAACAAATCAAAAACTGAAAAATTGGGCGTGCAAAATTAATGATTTTGTACAATCAGAGGCTTACGAGCGTGCTGTGAAAAGGTGGCCCTGTTCCGAGAGAGATACACAGTGAACCCAGGCATTTCACATAAACACATTCATGATTTCTTACTCAAAAGAGGGCGGTGGAGGGCCTCCCGGGTGGCGCAGTGGTCAAGGGTGCTGTACTGCAGCGCCAGCTGCGCCACCAGAGACTCTAGGTTCGCAGCGGGTTACGACAGAGCCTGGGCGCGAACTAGAGTCTCTGGTGGCACAGGAGGTCCGTGGGGCGACGCACAATTGACCTAGCGTCGTCCGGTTTAGAGAGGGTTAGGCCGGTAGGGAAGTCCTTGTCTCATCGCGCACCAGCGACTCCTGTGGCGGGCCGGGCGCAGTGCGCGCTAACCAAGGTTGCCAGATGCACGGTGTTTCCTCCGACACATTGGTGCAGCTGGCTTCCGGGTTGGATGCGCGCTGTGTTAAGAAGCAGCATGACTTTCAACCTTAGTCTCTCCCGAGCCCGTACGGGAGTTGTAGCTATGAGACATGTACCAATGTTAAGTGTCTGTCCCCCTCTCTCCATCTCTTTTGTAACAAGCAGCCATGTTGTCAGTCCGCCAGGGACCTGTTTTTAACATACTAAGTGTGTTTATCCTGTGTTACCATTTAATCAGCTAGTAAATAAATAATGAAACCAATTTGTGTAGTACTGAATCATAAGTAAGGCTTGGGTTTTTGCAGATGCAAGGAGGTTACGACTGTTCAGAATGATGATATGATACGAGGTTATGATTAATGAGTTGACTGTTTATAGATAGGTAAAGACATTTTTAGAGTTTAATTCCGGAGATTGTAACTCTTTAAAGAACCGCTCTCGTGGAGCGGTGATGAGTTAATTGTTACATGATTCATTTAATTGGTTAACAAATAAACAGTTGATTAGATAAATAACAGTCTTCAGATTGATGTTAAAATCAAGTCACGACAGATGTGTCTGTTACTTGAACTCTGTGAGGTGCAGTTAATTGCCGATATCTGAGGCTTGTAACTTGAATGAACTTATTATGTGCAGCAGAAGTAACTCTGGGGTTTCCTTTCCTGTGGCGGTCCTCATGAGAGCCAGTTTCATCATAGCGCTTGATGGTTTTTACAACTGCACTTTAAGAAACTTTTAAAGTTCTTGAAATGTCCCGGATTGACTGACCTTAAATTAAAGATGGATTGTCATTTCTCTTTGCTTGTTTGAGCTGTTCTTGCCATAATATGGATTTATCTTCTATATACCACCCCTACCTTATCACAACACAACTGATTGGCTCAAACACATTAAGAAGGAAAGAAATTCCACATATTATCTTTCAACAAGGCACACCTGTTATTTGAAATGCATTCCAGGTGACTACCTCGTGAAGCTGGTTGAGAAAATGCCCTAGAGTGTGCAAAGCTGACATCAAGGCAAAGGGTGGCTACTTTGAAGTTGAAGAATCAAGCACTTTGCGATATCAGCTGATTTACGCGTCTCCTTCCTGAGCGGTTTTACGGCTGTGTGGTCCCATGGTGTTAATACTTGCGTACTATTGCTTGTACAGATGAACGTTGTACCTTAAGGTGTTTGGAAATTTCTCCCAATGATGAACGAGACTTGTGGAGGTCTACAGTTTTTTTCTGAGGTCTTGGCTGATTTCTTTTGATTTTCCCATGATGTCAAGCAAAGAGGCACTGAATTGTAAGGTAGGCCTTGAAATACATCCACAGGTACACCTCCAATTGACTCAAATTATATCAATTAGCCTATCAGAAGCTTCTAAAGCTATGACATCATTTTCTGGAATTTTCCAATTTGTTAAAGGCACAGTCAACTTAGTGTATGTAAACTTCTGACCCACTGGAATTGTGATACAGTGAATTATAAGTGAAATTATCTACCTGTAATCAATTGTTGGAAACATTTATTGTCATGCACAAGGTATATGTCCTAACCGACTTACCAAAACTATAGTTTGCTAACAAGAAATTTGTGGAGTGGTTGAAAAACGACTCCAACCTTGACTCCAACCTTCGTGTATGTAAACTTCTGACTTTCACTGTATTTACCAAGGATGCCAATATTAGTGGAGGGCACTGTACATATGAGATGAGTAATGCAAGATGTGTAAACATTATTAAAGTGGCTAGTGTTCCATTTATTAAAGATTTTGTGTCTGTGTGATTCGAGTCTGTGAATATAGGCAGCTATAGGGATGGCTATTTAATGGTCTGATGGCCTTGAGATTGAAAAGTAGCTTCTGTCTCGTTCCCCGATTTGACGCACCTGTACTGACCTCGCCTTCTGGATGATAGCGGGGTGAACAGGCAGTGGCTCGGTTGGTTGTTGCCCTTGATTATCTTTACATTTACATTTACATTTAAGTCATTTAGCAGACGCTCTTATCCAGAGCGACTTACAAATTGGTGCATTCACCTTATGACATCCAGTAGAACAGTCACTTTACAATAGTGCATCTAAATCTTAAAGGGAGGGGGGGGGGTGAGAAGGATTACTTGTTGGCCTTCCTGCGACATCGGGTGCTGTAGGTGTCCTGGAGGACAGGTAGTTTGCTAACAACTCACTCTAACCATTTTACTCACCCTGGCAGAGCTGGTTAGGCAGTTTTCATGTTATCCAGAGCATTGGTGACTAACTGTGCTGCTGCTGGCAACAATTGAATTACGCTTTTTTGCGGAAGTTTACTGACACGGGTGTTGAGCATTCATAAATTCATCAGTTATTCTGCGCTCTGCTACACTCAGATGAGAGTGCTCTGAAATCGGAGTAGCTAGCCAGAACGAATTTACGAAAGTACTTGGATGTCTATTGAGAATGCACAACTATACTACTTAGCTAAGAATGACGGGAATAACCAAGTCAATAAACTTTGGGTAGTTAGATGGCATATACTGTAGTTGATATACTGGCAGGTTTCATTTATTAGTAGCCAACTAACGTTTGGTAGATAACTAACATACCGGTACATACCGCTGGAATGAATTGCTATGTGGTTCGTTAGGATAGCGTAGCTAACAAATTGTCAGCCAACATAACGTGTAAGGTAACTTATTTGAAAAGTCATTACTTTTATTACATTGCTCAACATTTTCTTAACATTTGTCATAATTAGTTAAAGCAATTAATTTTTATCCGCCCTTGTTGGACTTCGACTGCACATGTTCCTCCATTTTCTTCAAATCTGAAAACTAAGTGAAGCCACGCCCATTTTCTGAAGAATTGCATTATGGGCCCTAAAAGCACAAATATAGTGTCCACTGCTTCTATACTTTGTATTTTGGCGAATGTAGTACGACAACCGGGAACTTGCTGCATACTATCCATACTATGACAAATAAGCATACTATATACTCAATTTGCGTCACAAATAGTATGGTTAGTGCAGTTAGTATGAGTATTCGATCACAGCTCGGGTCTCTTTTTTTGTTTTCTTGAGTAAGGCAGCTCCAAAATGCAGGTGTTTCAACCAAGCTCACTGCGTTCTGTGGTGGTGGGGCAAGCCATCAGAAAATATGGAACTTTGCGCAGTGATTTGCTCAGTGTTCTGTCACTCATGGGGACACTACCTCACAGTGAAGTCTAAGGGTAGAGCTCGAAAATTCAAGCCCCATGGGTGCTGCCATATAGTTACATTAGAAGTGCCCATCCAAGAAGGCTCAAGGTTATTGGCCACAGATAAAATTATGTCAAATCACGTTATATCTACGGCAGCTTTAATTGGACTGATCATGTCAACGTCATACTTTCAAAATCTTAGCTACCCTTCAACATCATGAATAAAGTCGACAATCTACTGGCAAATCCTTTTTAATCCTTGTCATATGAAGAGAAATACTGAAGAGAAAGTATAGATAAAACGTATCTGTGCTCATCGGTCATTGAACATAAACATTACACAACAAATTGGGAATCGCAAATTCAACAATGAGTGGTTTGGAAGGAATCAGTGGCTAACTGCAAGCATTGCAAAGCAATCATTAACCTGCTATTCAGTGGAATGGCTGTGCGGTCCCAAGTCTAAGATTAATGGGCTCTTTTCCTAGTTTAAAAGGATTAACATTGAACATTGGCCAAGCTGTCAATGAAGCATGATTTGTGCCACACTAAACACAACTGTTAACTTGGAACTGCAAAATCTGACTTTAATGAGTTCAAGACAACTGTGAACTCGGGAAAAACGAGCTATGACTGGTAAAATACTTTTTAAACTTAAACTTTTTGAACTTTCATCCAACTCAGAATTGTAAATCAGGAACTCAGTCCTCTTTCTAGAGCTACGACCTGAAGATCACTGACATCATCATGATTCAACCTTTTTTTTCCAGAGTTCCCACCATAAATCCAGAGAATGTCAGACTTTGATGACAAAGTTTGATGACAAAATTTGCCCACGAAGGACTGCCGCGCCACCTTCCTGTTCAAATGAGCAGAGCACAACAAGGTGAATCCAGAAATGTCTTGTATGCTGCTGCATAAATTATGTGATATGCCAGGGAGAAATATACTGTAACTAAGAAAGTAATACTAAGTGTATGTGGTGTAGTAAGCTGTTAGTAGCATCACCCTAATAATGTGGTCTATTTTCACCTCTTAATTTCGCATACTGTTCTGACTTGGTGGTACACATGTAGCCTATAACCTGTTTTTGAGAAATCTAATCATTGAATATGCCCCCTTTATATATCCTACGGTTCTGACTTGGTGTACAGGGAGAACACTATAAGAACGGCCCATGTTCTGAATTCTGTCACTGAACAAATAGCTATATTGACTCGGTCCGTTCTCGCTCGCTCATTAATGTCTTAATCAAAATTATGGATTGCCTCTTATCTGCTTATATGTCATATTATTTTAATTTTTTATATGTCATAGTTTGTCCATCTCAATTGTCAGTAGAAACCATATTTGTTTAAGCAAGTCAGCCATATCATATCATATGTTTTTTTAAAGGCAGTAAATGAGGCTGAATGAACTGTTTCGCTGCCAGACAAGGCTCTGCTGATAGCCAGGTGTTTTACATGCTAAAATCGCCACTGACTCAAGTAAAAGTGAAAGTCACCCAGTAAAATACTACTTGAGTAAAAGTCAAAGTATTTGGTTTTAACTATACTTAAGTACCAAACGTAAACACTAAAATATACTTAAGTGTCAGAAGTAAAAGTATAAATAATTTCAAATTCCTTATATTAAAGCAAATATTTTTAATTTATGGCTAGCCAGGGGCACACTGCAACACATCATTTACAAACAAAGCATTTGGGTTTCTTGAGTCCGTGAATCCACCAGATCAGTGGCAGCATGGATGACCAGAGATGTTGTCTTGATTAGTGCGTGAATAGGACCATTTTCCTGTCCTGCTAAGTATTAAAAATGTAACGATTATTTTGGGGTGCCAGCGAAAATGTATGGAGTAAAAAGTACATACTATTCTTTAGGAAGTAAAAGTAAAAGTTGTCATAAGTATAAAGTAAAATACAGATACAGGTTGAAGAAGGGACGGGGAGAAAGAGAAAGAGGAGGTAGAGGGAGGGAAAGAATGAGGGAGAGAGAATGGAGGGGTAGGAGAGGGGGAGAGATGGATGGAGAGGGGGTAGGGTAGCAGAGGTGCTGGAGGGAGGGAGAAGAGAATGAGGGGGGATAAAGAGAAGGTAGAGAGTCGGAGAGAGACAGACATGAGAGAAACAAGAAAATATTTAACTCTGTGACTCTCCTCTTTTCCCATTGACTGCAATGTATTATGGCTGAGCAAGCTGATCTACAAGTTAATTTAATAGTAACCATGTAGGACTGACTGTTTCCAATAATTAATTACCTCCCAGTGGATTAATTAAACTATATTATTAATGAGCCACAGGAGCTGTAATTAAAGCTCTGGAATTATTGTGCATCCTAAATGGCATCATATTCCCTATATAGTGCACTACTTTTGCCCAGCCCCTATTCCCTATAGTGGGCCCTGATCAACGGTAGTGTACTAAATATGGAATAGGGTGCCATTTCAGATGCATCTGATAATATCCTTCGCTCACTTTTAGGGGTATGGGTAAGGGGGAAACGCAAACAAGTAAATGGTGGTAATCAGTGGCCCCAGCTAGCTTGCTATTTTCTCAAATAGGCAGTAGGCATGAAGAATTGGTTAAACTGTGAGGTTGAGAGCAATCAAGGGACTGATTTTAGTTTTCACACTCAATTATTATCCGTTATTACCTGGCATCCAAACTGATATGCTTCTTCTCACCATTACTTCACTTCACGTTAACAATGGTGAGCACAGCGTTAAGTCTGGTTCAACCAAACTATCTCTCTAATGTAGTTTGCTGTAGCTGTGAGGGAGTCGTGGCTAGAAGGGGTACAGCTTTTTTCCAATTAATGTCACACGTGTAGTGTTTTTCTTGCATTTTAGCTAACCCTAACCTTTTTCCTAACCTGCAACGTTAATTCTCCTAAGCTGCTACAAAAAGTCAAATCTGACAAAAGCTGTATCCCATAAAACCCTGAGGGGGCTGTGGTCCTAGAAATAAAATGTTACTTGTCACATGTGCCGAATACAACAGGGTAGACCTTACAGTGAAATGCTTACTTACAAGCCCTTAACCAACAAGAAGAAAATACCTTTGAAAAAGTGAGATAAGAATAACAAATAATTAAAGAGCAGCAGTAAATAACAATAGCGGGGCTGTATACAGGGGTACCGGTACAGAGTCAATGTGCGGGGGCAGCGGTGTTGAGGTAATAATGTACATGTAGGTAGAATTATTAAAGTGGCTATGCATTGATAATAACAGAGAGTAGCAGCAGCGTATATACTGTACAGTGTATATACTGTACTCAATACCATCTACTGTATCTTGCCTATGCCGCTCTGTACCATCACTCGTTCATATATCTTTATGTACATATTCTTCTTTTTTGTGTCTATAAGGTAGTAGTTTTGGAATTGTTAGCTAGATTACTTGTTGGTTATTACTGCATTGTCGGAACGAGAAGCACAAGCATTTTGCTACGCTCGCATTAACATCTGCTAACCATGTGTATGTGACAAATAACATTTGATTTGGAAATAGTCTGGGTAGCCATTTGATTAGCTGTTTAGAAGCCTCTTGAAACTAGACTTGGCGCTCCGGTACTGCTTGCCATGCGGTACCAGAGAGAACAGTCTATGACTAGGGTGGGTGGAGTCTTTGACAATTTTTAGGGCCTTCCTCTGACGCCGCCTGTTATAAATGTCCTGGATGGCAGGAATCTGTGAGGCCCCAGTCATGTACTCGGCCGTACGCACTACCCTCTGTAGTGCCTTGCGGTTGGAGACCGAGCAGTTGTCATACCAGGCAGTGATGCAACCTGTCAGGATGCTCTCTTACACCATGTTAGTTTGTTGGTGATGTGGACGACAAGGAACTTGAAGCTCTCAACTTGCTCCACTGCAGCCCCGTCAATGAGAATAGGGGCGTGCTCGGTCCTCCTTTTCCTGTAGTCCACAATCATCTCCTTTGTCTTGATCACACTGAGGGAGGGGTTGTTGTCCTTGTACCACATGGTCAGGTCTCTGACCTCCTCCCTATAGGCTGTCTCGTCATTGTCGGTGATCAGGCCTACCATTGTTGTGTCATCAGCCAACTTAATGATGGTGTTGGAGTCGTGCCTGGGACTGAGCACGCACCCCTGAGGGACCCCGTGTTGAGGATCAGCGTGGCGGATGTTTTGTTTCCTACCCTTACCACCTGGGGGAGGCCTGTCAGGAAGTCCACAATCCAGTTGCAGAGGGAGGTGTTTAGTCCCAGGGTACTTAGCTTATTGATGAGCTTTGAGGGCACTATGGTGTTGAACGCTGAGCTGTCGTCAATGAATAGCATTCTCTCATTCTGTTGTGAGACAGTCTGATAGACAGGTGAGGTAAATGGATTTGCTGCTGACTGGCCAGCTGGTTCAGATCTGTTGGTTAGTCCCCTGTGAGGCTCCCACAGGAAACCATCACCTTTGGTTGTTATTTGCAGTTCCTCAGTGTTACTGAACCTTAGCCATGGTTGTGAGTCAATACTGTATATTGCACCTTCTACATGCCTTGAAAAACACTTTCAGGATATGATATGTTTTATAACCTCCTAAGTAACCTTATTTTCCAGGCATCCAACCCACAGTATGACGTTTTGCACTATTTTTCTTTCTGTAGGTTAGTCAGTGATCTTTCCCCTTCACACATATTGCTCATATTAAAACGAAGTGGCTACAGCCAGCCAGCTTTAATGACAATGTTTAATAGACTCTGAGCTATACTGTAAGACTTTAGTATAATTGTTTATTGATCCTCTTGTAATCAGAATTACATATTAGCAATTTCCTACTAAGTCTACATGATCTGCTCATTGACTGAAGGATCAACAGTTTTGTGGGTTCTGTAGGTTCTGGGTATTTTAAATAGAGTCAAATAGAGATTTAACTGTTATGAGGATTGAGGCTATATTGTCTCAAATAGAGATGTGACTGTCAAATAGCACTCAAATCACCATCAGTGTTTCTGTTGAATTTGTTTGTGTCCCTGATTTTTGGTTGTACAAGATCGAGGGCATCGGACACATGACACGTGACTTGAGGAATGATTGTTGAATATCTGTTTCCTTAACCAACTGCAGTTCAGCGCAGTGTGAATTAACACCTTCCCCCGTAGTCCTGGACCAAGGCACAGAACTCCATCTGAGGATTATATCAAGTATCAAAACAGTTCAGATGTGTAGAATACTGTGTGTCCTTCTCATGGATTTAAAATAACAAGTGTTTCTACCATAAAGGAAATGCTATCAGTCTTAATTTAAAGAAACAGGTCTATATTTTCTCTATGGGTCCTGGTCAAAAGTAGTGCACTATATATGGAATCAGGGCTTGGAACCGGTTCAGGGAACAGAACCCAAAATCAGAAAATAACTATATATTTTGAGGAACAGAACCTGGAACAAAAGTGACCTCCTGTGTTCTAGAACATAACCATTATTTTCAAATCTTAAAAAACAGTTAATTTGATTTTTTATCCAAAACACATTCCTAATGTGTAGTATACAGTGGCAAGAAAAAGTATGTGAACCCTTTGGAATTACCCGGATTTCTGCATGAATTAGTCATACATTTTGATCTGATCTTCATCTTAGTCACAACAATAGACTAACATAGTGTGCTTAAACTAATAACATACAAATTATTGTATTTTTCTTATTTTCACATCATTTAAACATTTACAGTGTAGGTTGGAAAAAGTATGTGAACCCTTTTGGAAAAGTCATTAGCCTAATTGGAGTCCAGAGTCAGCTAACCTGGAGAATCATTGAGATGAGATTGTAGATGTTGGTTAGAGCTGCCCTGCCCTATAAAAAATCTCACAAAATTTGAGATTGCTTTTCTCAAGAAGCATTCCCTGATGTGAACCATGCCTCGAACAAAAGAGATCTCAGAAGACCTACGATTAAGAATAGTTGACTTGCATAAAGCTGGAAAGGGTTACAAAAGTAACTCTAAAAGCCTTGGTGTTCATCATTCCACGGTAAGATAAATTGTCTATAGTTGGAGAAAGTTCAGCACTGTTGCTAGGAGTGGCCATCCTGCAAAGATGACTGCAAGAGCACAGTGCAGAATGCTGAATTAATAATCCTTGTTTCAGCTAAAGATTTACAGAAATCGCTGGAACATGCTAACATCTCTGTTGACGAGTCTACGATATGTAAAACACTAAACAAGAATGGTGTTCATGGGAGGATACCACGGAAGAAGCCACTGCTGTCCAAAATAACATTGCTGCACATCTGAAGTTCGCAAAAGAGGCATCTGGCTGTGGACACATTAAATATTCTGTGGACAGATTCAACTAAAATTGTGTTGTTTGGAAGGAACATGCAACACTAGGTGTGGAGAAAAAAAAGCACAGCACACCAACATCGAAACCTCATCCCAACTGTAAAGTATGTTGGAGGGAGCATCATGGTTTGTGTCTGCCTCAGGGCCTGGACAGCTTGCTATCTTTGACGGAAAAATGAATTCCCAAATGTATTAATTCATTCCCAAGACATTTTGCAGGCCAATGTAAGGCTATCTGTCCGCCAATTGAAGCTCAATAGAAGTTGGGTGATGCAACAGGACAACGACCCACAACACAGAAGTAAATCAACAACAGAATGGCTTCAACAAAAGAAAATACACCTTCTGGAGTGGCCCAGTTAGAGTCCTGACCTCAACCCAATTTAAAATGCTGTGGCATGACCTCGAGAGCGGTTCACACCAGACATCCTGAGAATATTGCTGAACTGAAACAGTTTTGTAAAGATGAATGGTCCAAAATTCCTCTTGACCGTTGTGCAGGTCTGATCTGCAAATACAAAAAAAGTTTGGTGGCCAAAGGAGGGTCACAGTTATTAAATACAAGGTTTCACATACTTTTTCCACCCTACACTGTGAATGTTTACATAGTGTGTTCAATAAAGACATGAAAAGGTATTATTGTGTTATTAGTTTAAGCAGACTGTGGTTTTCTATCGTTGTGACCTAGATGGAGATCAGATCACATTTTATGACCAATTTATGTAGAAATCCAGGTAATTCCAAAGGGTTCACATACTTTTTCTTGCCACTGTATAATCCTCTAATTCAGCCTAAACATACTCCAACTCACGTCAAACTCCCTCCATATCCACCCCTCTCTCTCTCACTTTATTCCCACCTGTGTAATTTCAGTCAGCTCATAATAGCACCAGTAATGAGTATTTGATTTCATTGGAAAGCCCCTGAGGCCAGGTTTAAATCTATTGTTGTTTTTTGTTGGCTATAAGATGTATAGTAGCAGTAATCTTGGCTTTATCCCAGGAAAAAGCTGAGTTACTGCCTTACTTAACTGTAGACACTACGACTTGATCAACCAGATTATTTTAAGAGAACGTACAGGATATGCCTTCCTACTTGGCAGGTGTTTTATTTGAACTCTCTCTGCCAACTCAATATTAGAACACTTTCCTAATACTAAGCTGCACCCTCTTTTGCCCTCAGAACAGCCTTAAATTAGTTGGGGCATGGACTCTACAGTGTGTCGAATGCAGTCCACAGGGAACCTGGCCAATGTTGATTCCAATGCTTCCCACATATGTGTCAAATTGTCTGGATGTCCTTTGGGTGGTGGACCATTCTTAATACACACGGGAAACTGTTGAGCTTGAAAAAACCCAGCAGCTTGACACACTCAAACCGGTGCGCCTGGCACACACTTCAAAGGCACTTAAATATTTGTCTTGCCCATTCACCCTCTGAAAGGCTCACATACAAAATCCATGCCACAATAACAGACTACAAATCACACGTGCACAGTCAATTAACATTACTCTCTTTAAACCCAACATGGTCTCAGAGCATTTTGTATTATTCTGTACGTAAATCCAAGACACTCCATTTAGTTTGATATGTTACTTTTCGTATGGTATGTATTCATTTGTGGATGCCATTCATCCATTTCATATGATATGTTACGAATTGCAATTCGTACAATATCTTACGAATTACAATGTTACAAATTTGCAAAACATATATGTTACGAATTACAATTTGTTGTGGCTAATGTTAGCCTGGTGGCTAGATGACTAATGCTAACGTTAGCTAGCTCTAGGGTTTAGGGTTATGTTAAAGAGTTAGGGTTAAGGGAAGGGTTAGCTGAAAGAGTTAAGTAAGGGGTTGGGGAAGGGTGTGAAAAGGGTTAAGGTTACGGGAAGGTTAGCTAACATGCTAAGTAGTTGAAAAGTAGTAGCTAACTAACGTAAACTCACCCAATTCCATACAAATGTGCGCAACCGCAACATTCAAACAAGACTACAAAGAAAACTAATGGGACTGTGTTGACTTCAAAATCGGTGGTGTGAACTACGTTTCTATTCAAGCGTTGATCGCCATGGTAATGGCTCTATAGTAATGGAGAAAAGTTGAAAAAAACTGACCCTTCATTACATCGTGACGTGTCATGTCCTAACGTACAGCACGCATAAAGCAACTATTTCTGTCTTACAATCTCTCTCCACCAAGTGTAGCACTTCTCTCATCCTTTAAAAACAAGGAAATGGACAGTGACGGGGGTAAGGGGGATGGATACCTAGTCATTTTTTGCGTCATCACTGCATGCGATCATCATTCCCAAAACCGCTGTTTACTTCTAAGATCACTTTAACACCGCCCTAAAACCAGATTCAAATTCGACACAAACCTTCAAATAGGTATGTAATGACACATTATATAAACTCTTTATAGTGTTTTATTTACATTTTAGAGGCGATAAGGTGATAGGTTGGACAGATCGAATGAAAAAAAGCAATTTTCCCACACATCTCTCCTTCTCACTATCACGCATTAGTTTCGCTTCCCCACCCAACATTTTTAAAAAGACCCGACGGAGCTCATTGCCTGCTTGAATCATGCAGAAACGGGTAGCATTTAGGTCATGTAATTGATTCTGTTGGAAAGGGGAGAAATTGTGCTTTACAATGATCTGGAAGTATTACGTTTTTGGGGCGCTAAAATACGCTAAATTGTACGGACCAAGGTGATGTACAAAAGTGAGGGAGTTTACGTTAGTTGCTAATTACCTAAAATGCTAAAGTTGTCCGTGATGCGATTCGAACACTTGGCATTCGCATTGCTAGATGTCCTTTCATTTTTGCCTTTAAGATGTAATATGCAGAAATCACTCTGCCATTTCCTCGTTACAAAAATTCTAAACCACTGTGGTATACTGTGGTATACAAAACTGAACGTAAAAGACGCAAAAACTAAAGTTATGAACGGGAAGCAATGAGAGAGCGGCTAGATATACCGCTGCTTAGACTTGTTTTCAATGAGAATGACAGATCTATAACTCACATTTCTATGTGAATTTGGTTGGGTCGCGCAAAACGTTATATATTGTAGATTTAAGAAACCGTCTATATTATGTAACCATACCAAAACTTACATATACTAATTTGTCAAAATGTTTTGTCTAAACTAATTTGTCCCAGATTTACATTTACTATCTCCTTAAGGATCGGACCCCTAAATGTTCACCTAAAATGACATACCCAAATCTGACTGTCTGTAGCTCAGGACCTGAAGCAAGGATATGCATATTCTGGATACCATTTGAAAGGAAACACTTTGAAGTTTGTGGAAATGTGAAACTGTAGAACACAAAAAATTGTATCTATCAAAACTATGCTACATTTTTATCTCTGGGACCCTCAGGATAACAAATAAGAGCAAGATTACTGAATCTAAGTACATTATTTAACTTCAGAGGTGAATGTATCCAACCAGTTGCAGTGACAAAACACTTTTATCACAGCAACTGGTTTTATACATTCACCTCTGAAGGTAAATAATGCACTCTCCTCAAACAATAGCATGGTATGTTTTCACTGTAATAGCTGCTGTAAATTGGACACTGCAGTTAAGCTTTCTGCCCATATAAGACATGTCTATGTCCCGGAAAGTTGGCTCTTGTATACAATGTCGTTCTAGTCACATTAGTGCACGTTAGCAACAAACAACCGTCCCAGTTTAGGGACACAATCCCGTAGAGGCTATGTTACGTCTAGTGAGACCAGTCTGAACCGCATACTACATCTTGACATTCAATGAACTGTAACTACTGTATGTCACGTTATATCTCACTTCACATATTGATTGCAGCAAATTAATTCTGCTTTGAGACAAAACTGTACAGATTAAATAATCACCTTTTGATATTTATCATCAAGTAATTTGAGTACATCTGAGACTGACTCCTCCATGAATGTATAAGACTGTCGTAAAACATCTGTAGCAGTTAGCATCTCTGCTAGCTCAGCAGGTTAACATCAACATCCAACACTCTGGGGAACTAACATTAGAGAGATTCAGACTAAAATGAATGGAGCAGCATTTTATTGACCCCTCAGCGGTGCTATTTCACTAAATCTATCTATTTTTAGAGATGAAGGAATTCAACTAAAAGGTTTTCACTAGATGACCATGCTGAAAAGTCAAATTTAGCTGCCATTTAAGAAAGGGTTTTTGGAAAGAAATAGTGCTGCCTCATTTCATTGCAGAATGGCTAGACATGCTGCCCAACACAAAGGCACCAGCAGGCTGCAGTCAGTCCTGAGAAATAAATAATCATCAGTGTTAAGAGTGGGAATCACATCAGCTTAGCCACAGAATGTGCCTATAAATCTCTTAGTCCCAGCAGCTGTGTCGCTACTCTGTAATGTCTAGCTGATCTATGGGCTGCATTTAACACAGGAACTGGCTAAAGACTCTGGGAAGCCATTCTGCCTCACTGACAGTATGGCTGACGCTCTGTCTTCACTACAGCAATCCAGTTTGAAAGGTGTCTGTGTCTCTGTGTGTGTGTGGTGAGGAGGGAGTGGGGGAGATTACTCACCAGGAGATTTCTGGTGGCAATCAGGTTGTGATTCATATCTGGGTATCAGAATACAGTGTCAGAGAGGATAACCGCTCAAACTCACACGGAAGAGGGCGGGGTAAAGGCACACACTGCCATTTCAACAGTCTGACCCTGCCGTTTTGATAAACTGACAGATGGGGCAGACTAAGGCAGTGGTTCCTAACCAGGGGTACAAGGACAACATAATGTAAACAAGACTAATACAGCCGAACATCTTGGATTAGGATAGGACATTATAATTGTACTAAACTCATATACCACATGACCAAAAGAATGTGGACACCTGCTCTTCAAACATCTTTTTCCAAAATCATGGGCATTAATATGGAGTTGGTCCTCCCTTTGCTATAACAGCCTCCACTCTTCTGGGAAGGCTTTCCACTAGATGTTGGAACATTGCTGCTGCGGGGACTTGGTTCCATTCATCCACAAGAGCATTAGTGAGGTCATGCACTGATGTTAGGCGATTAGGCCTGGCTTACAGTCAGCGTTCCAATTCATCCCAAAGGTGTTCAATGGGGTTCTTGTCAGGGCTCTGTGCAGGCCAGTCAAGTTCTTCCACACCGATCTCAACAAACCATTTCTGTATGGACCTGCATGGGGGCATTGTTATGATGAAACAGGAAAGGGCCTTCTACAAACTGTTGCTACAAAGTTGGAAGCACAAAATCATCTAGATTGTCACTGTATGTTGTAGTGTTAAGATTTCTCTTGACTGGAACTAAGGGGCCTCGGCCCAAACCATGAAATCCACCTCAGACCATTATTCCTCCTCCACCAAACTTTACCGTTGGCATTGTGTATTGAGGCAGGTAGTGTTCTCCTGCAATCCACCAAACCCAGATTTGTCAGTTGGAAGGAGAACGCGTAACCTTCTTCATGAAGCTCCCGATAAACAGTTCTTGTGCTGACGTTTCTTCCAGAGGCGGTTTGGAACTCAGTTGTGAGTGTTGCAATAGAGGACAGACCATTTTTATGCGCTACGTGCTTCAGCACTCGTAAGTCCCGTTCTTTGAGCTTGTGTGGCCTACGACTTTGTAGCTGAGCCATTGTTGCTCCTAGACGTTTCATCTTCAACATAATAGCCCTTACAGTTGACTGTGGCAGCTCTAGCAGGGCAGACATTTTATGAACTGACTTGTTTGAAAGGTGGCATACTATGACAATGCCACGCTGAAAGTTACTGAGCTCTTCAGTAAGGCCATTCTACTCCAATGTTTGTCTATGGAGATTGAATGGCTGTGTGCTCAATTTGTTTACAGCTTTTAGCAGTGGGTGTGGCTGGAAATTAAAGCCATGCCGTACACTGTTATCAAAGTATGTGAAGCATGCAATATTTGTCTGAAACTGGTTTGGCTTGAATCAGCCTTAATTTGTTTCCTTCTCAGAATGCATAGTGATAGTGTGTGAAAGGCTCACGGCATGTTGGCAGTTGCTTTCCTGTATGCACTGTTCATGTCCTTTAAACATGTACACAGTAAGACTATTTATTGGCAATAGCACTGGAGACATCTAATATAGCCGTAAGGATGCATTTAAATTACTATAAGCTGCGTCTCAGTGCGTTGTTTACTAATTGACACAGAGTAGATGTTTGAATACACCTGAAGTGTGTTCCTGCATTTCAGACACAATTCTTGCCATCACAAAATAGGAATCAAAATAGGAATAGAGAAACATAATGATGTTGTAGATGTTGAGACACATGCCCTTCTGTATATATGTCATCTACAAGACCCTGCTAGGTAAAGTCCCCCCTTATCTCAGCTCGCTGGTCACCATAGCATCTCCCACCTGTAGCACACGCTCCAGCAGGTACATCTCTCTAGTCACCCCCAAAACCAATTCTTTCTTTGGCCGCCTCTCCTTCCAGTTCTCTGCTGCCAATGACTGGAACGAACTACAAAAATCTCTGAAACTGGAAACACTTATCTCCCTCACTAGCTTTAAGCACCAACTGTCAGAGCAGCTCACAGATTACTGCACCTGTACATAGCCCACCTATAATTTAGCCCAATCAACTACCTCTTTCCCAACTGTATTTAATTTATTTATTTATTTTGCTCCTTTGCACCCCATTATTTTTATGTCTACTTTGCACATTCTTCCATTGCAAAACTACCATTCCAGTGTTTTACTTGCTATATTGTATTTACTTTGCCACCATGGCCTTTTTTGCCTTTACCTCCCTTCTCACCTCATTTGCTCACATTGTATATAGACTTGTTTATACTGTATTATTGACTGTATGTTTGTTTTACTCCATGTGTAACTCTGTGTCGTTGTATCTGTCGAACTGCTTTGCTTTATCTTGGCCAGGTCGCAATTGTAAATGAGAACTTGTTCTCAACTTGCCTACCTGGTTAAATAAAGGTGAAATAAAATAAATAAAATAGAATAAATAAACATATAGACAGACCCCTTTAAGCTCTGTATCTCTGAGGCTGGAGCTGCAACTCACCATTTAACCTTTTCTTACTACTGTTCAGTAGCATGCAGTCTGAGCTATTACCCTATAAAAGAGCAGATGGATCACCTATTACAGGTTAATTGGAGCAACTGGTGAGCTTCCGGGTTGGAGTCCCGCTCCTTGAAAGCGGCAGCTCCAGCCTAGCTCAGTGCGGATGTTGCCTGTAATCCATGGCTTCTGGTTGGGATATGTAAGTACGGTCACTGTGGGGGCGACGTCGTCGATGTACTTATTGATGAAGCCGGTGACTGAGGTGGTAAACTCCTCAAGGCCACTGGATGAATCCCAGAACATATTCCAGGCTGTGCAAGCAAAACAGTCCTGTAGTGAAGCATCCGCGTCATCTGACCACTTCCGGATTGAGCGAGTCACTGGTACTTCCTGCTTTAGTTTTTGCTCATAAGCAGGAATTAGGAGGTTAGAATTATGGTCAGATTTGCCAAATGGAGGGCGGGGGAGAGCTTTGTATGGGTCTCTGTGTGTTGAGTAAAGGTGGTTTAGAGTTTATTTCTCTGGTTGCACGTGACATTCTGGTAGAAATTAGGTAAAATGGATTTAAGTTTGCCTATATTAAAATCCCCGACCACTAGGAGCGCTGCTTCTGGATGAGCATTTTCTTGTTTGCTTATGGCCTTATACAGCTTATTGAGCTTAGTGCCAGCATTGGTTTGTGGTGGTAAATGGATGGCAACTTAAAAAATATACAGTGGGGCAAAAAAGTATTTAGTCAGCCACCAATTGTGCATGTTCTCCCACTTAAAAAGATGAGAGAGGCCTGTAATTTTCATCATAGGTACACTTCAACTATGACAGACAAAATGAGAAGAAAGAAAATCCAGAAAATCACATTGTAGGATTGTTAATGAATTTATTTGCAAATTATGGTGGAAAATAAGTATTTGGTCAATAACAAAAGTTTATCTTAATACTTTGTTATATACCCTTTGTTGGCAATGACAGAGGTCAAACGTTTTCTGTAAGTCTTCACAAGGTTTTCACACACTGTTGCTGGTATTTTGGCCCATTCCTCCATGCAGATCTCCTCTAGAGCAGTGATGTTTTGGGGCTGTTGCTGGGCAACACAAACTTTCAACTCCCTCCAAAGATTATCTATGGGGTTGAGATCTGGAGACTGGCTAGGCAACTCCAGGACCATAAAATGCTTCTTACGAAGCCACTCCTTCGTTGCCCGGGCGGTGTGTTTGGGATCATTGTCATGCTGAAAGACTCAGCCACGTTTCATCTTCAATGCCCTTGCTGATGGAAGGAGGTTTTCACTCAAAATCTCACGATACATGGCCCCATTCATTCTTTCCTTTACACGGATCAGTCGTCCTGGTCCCTTTGTAGAAAAACAGTCCCGAAAGCATGATTTTTCCACCCCCATGCTTCACAGTAGGTATGGTGTTCTTTGGATGCAACTCAGCACTCTTTGTCCTCCAAACACGACGAGTTGAGTTTTTACCAAAAAGTTATATTTTGGTTTCATCTGACCATATGTCATTCTCCCAATCTTCTTCTGGATCATCCAAATGCTCTCTAGCAAACTTCAGACGGGCCTGGACATGTACTTGCTTAAGCAGGGGGACACTGCAGGATTTGAGTCCCTGACGGTGTAGTGTGTTACTGATGGTAGGCTTTGTTACTTTGGTCCCAATTCTGCAGGTCATTCACTAGGTCCCCCCATGTGGTTCTGGGATTTTTGCTCACCGTTCTTGTGATCCTTTTGACCCCATGGGGTGAGATCTTGCGTGGAGCCCCAGATCGAGGGAGATTATCAGTGGTCTTGTATGTCTTCCATTTCCTAATAATTGCTCCCACAGATGATTTCTTCAAACCAAGCTGCTTACCTATTGCAGATTCAGTCTTCCCAGCCTGGTGCAGGTCTACAATTTTGTTTCTGGTGTCCTTTGACAGCTCTTTGGTCTTGGCCATAGTGGAGTTTGGAGTGTGACTGTTTGAGGTTGTGGACAGGTGTCTTTTATACTGATAACAAGTTCAAACTGGTGCCATTAATACAGGTAACGAGTGGAGGACAGAGGAGCCTCTTAAAGAAGAAGTTACAGGTATGTGAGAGCCAGAAATCTTGCTTGTTTGTAGGTGACCAAATACTTATTTTCCACCATAATTTGCAAATAAATTCATTAAAAATCCTACAATGAGATTTTCTGGATTTTTTTCTCATTTCGTCTGCCATAGTTGAAGTGTACCTATGATGAAAATTACAGGCCTCTCTCATCTTTTTAAGTGGGAGAACTTGCACAATTGGTGGCTGACAAAATACTTTTTTGCCCCACTGTAGATGAACTCTCTCTCTTGGTAGATAGTGTGGTCTACAGCTTATCATGAGGTACTCTACCTCCAGGCGAGCAATACCTTGAGACTTCATTAATATTAGACCTCACGCACCAGCTGTTATTGACATAAAGACACACACCCACACCTCTTGTCTTACCGGACGTAGCTGCATTAGGATTATGCATTAGGGTTAGCAGTGTGGTTAGGATTTGGTTTAAAATAATATTTTTTGACTTTGTGGCTTTGCCAGGTAGTGACCCTTCTGTAGAGCTACCTCAAGGAAAAGACTCATGACAATAAATACCAATCTGCATCTTGAACATGCACACTTCCTATGATTACATAGGAATACATTTATAATGACATTAAGCTGCTTCTTAAACTTAAAATGTGGCTATGGATGTGCTACTCATTGGTTGAATAAATACTGCAATATTAGTTTGTAAGATTTACTGAAAATGTGGCTATGGATGTGCTACTCATTGGTTGAATAAATACTGTAATATTAGTTTGTAAGATTTACTGTATAACAAAGCATTACTGAATTGTATTTGGTTGACAACGCAGCCAAATACAAACATTTAACAGACATCTAATGCTTGGATAGTTTCATCTGACCCTTTGGCTTAATCTTATTCTTTAACTTTTATTTTTGGTTAAGTTGAAGATGTGAATCCAGCATATCATTTGTTAACTTGTTGACAAGTTAATATGCTATTTACCTCATTGCAAAAGTATAATTGAATTGTGTTTGGTTGTCAATGCAACCAAAAATCAACATTTGAAGGAGATGTATCTTTTGTGCCACTGATTTAGTCTGGCTTTAATTCCAGTTTGTCTACATATTAATCATTTATATGTTGGATTCATATGTTCATATGTTCTCACCCAACAATCAAAGTTAAAGAATAGGACTAAATCAGATCAAACTTTTTTTTAAAGTGCATTTAAAGTGATTTGATTCAGTCCTATTCTTTAACTTAGATGTTTGGTTTAGATGGAGACGTGAATTTAACATATTATCTATTTATCTGTCTATCTATCAAGTGTCATCTATTTTTTGCTGAATCCTGGGTTGAATTGAAAGGCCTAACTAGTATAATTGATGATAATGATGTATTGAGTATGGTTACATTTAATTTGCTGTATGATAATAACACTGTCTCGCTTTGGATGGGTCCCAAGTGTTTCTGTGAAGACACTGCTGTCTTTAGACTTTAGAGAACATGTCTGGTACATTGTGGGGTAAAACACAGATACCTCTTGGAACCATAGAGTGGTCGTTGCTGGATTACGCAAACATATTCATGTCACTTGGATAGTGACAAGTCATCTCTGTTGCAACACACTCCTCGCTCACCTCAACTACTGTATTCAGGTTCAACTTTTTTTTTTCTTATTTTGTTTGTCCAAACAGTGGTAGGTTTCACCCACAAGAGCTGTGCAAATCATAGGATATATTTTTTGTGGGCCATCAACACCTAACTCTTGGGTGCGGCAGGTAGCTGACAAGGTGAAACATCTGTCAATGTGCCCTTGAGCAAGGCTATTAACCCTACATGCTTCAGGGTTGCTGTTAAAATGGGTCTCTTTGGGACATGCAAAATGTGTTTTATCTAATACACATCTTTTGGGCCGACGTGTGAAATAGGACAAATATAAGCACCCACCAAATTATATTATTGTAAAGATAGTGTGGCCAGAGCTGAGAGTGTGTAACAGGCTGTTACAAAACCAAATCCCTATTCTTAACCAAGCATTGTCCTGTCAGTCACTTCTATAACACACCCCTCAAGTATACAGCTTGGATAGACTTATCAGTGACCCAAGACCAGCTCAATTAATCCCTTGTGTCACTGAGTTGTGCAAATGTGAATTTTCCCAGGGCCGTTGGAAAATACAACTTGCTAATAACAGATGACATTTATATTCTGACTCTCTCTGAAACTCGCTTAATAATACCTTTGATGATACAGTGGTAGCAAAATGGTTATAATATTGACAGAAAATACAGAAATGTCACGCCTTGGTCTTAGTATTTTGTGTTTTCTTTAATTATTTGTTCAGGCCAGGGTGTGACATGGGGTTATTGTATTGTCGTATTGGTTTTTTTTGTAGGCATTGGGATTGTGGTTGATTAGGGGTGTGTCTAGTATAGGCTTGGTTGCCTGAGGCGGTTCTCAATCAGAGTCAGGTGATTCTTGTTGTCTCTGATGGGGAACCGTATTTAGGTAGCCTGGGTTTCACTTTGCATTTCGTGGGTGATTGTTCCTGTCTCTGTGTAGTGTTCACCAGATAGGCTGTAATTAGGTTTCACGTTCTGTTTGTTGTTTTTGTATTTATTAAGTCATTTCATGTATCGCGATCATTTATTAAAGAACATGAGTAACAACCACGCTGCATTTCGGTCCAACTCTCTTTCGACAAACGAAGAACGCCGTTACATGAAATGCCAATGGGGGCAGTGTTGCGGTCTATATTCAGAACCTCATTCCTGTAAAGCTTAGAGAGGATCTCCTGTTAAATACTGTTGAAGTAATATGGCTACAGGTTCATTTGCCTCACCTAAAGCCCATTCTTGTGGGAAGCTGCTATAGACCACCAAGTGCTAATGTAACAGTGTTGCTTCCGTCCCTCTCCTCGCCCCTACCTGGGCTCGAACCAGGGACCTTCTGCACACATCAACAACTGACACCCTTGAAGCATCGTTACCTACCACTCCACAAAAGCCGCGGCCCTTGCAGAGTAAGGGAAACAACTACTGCTAACTATTGACTTTACCACAGGTGGACTCCAATCAAGTTGTAGAAACATCTCAAGGATTATCAATGGCAACAGGACGCACCTGAGATCAATTTTGAGTCTCAGAGCAAAGGGTCTGAATACTTATGTGAAAAATGGCAGAAGTCAAAGGGTCTGAATACTTTCCTGGGGCACAGTAAGAGGTCGTACAATAAGTTTTGTAGTGATTCCGATGTTGATGATGTGAAGAATATTTGCTGGTCTGTGCTCTGTAATGACGAGCAATCAGACGCTGCACTTGCCACATTTATAAAAAAGCTTTTTCCAGTTACTTCAAAACTGTTAAATCCCCTTGGATTGATTAGGAATTGAAAAATTATATGGTTGAGAATGATGAGGCAAAAGGAATGGCAAATAATTCTGGCTGCACAACCGATTGGCAAACGTACTGCAAATTGAGAAATCATGTGACACAAACTGAATAAAACAAAGAAGAAACTATACCATGAAACAAAGATAAATTATATAAAGAATGATAGTATAAAGCCTTTGGGCACCTTCATTTAAATTTTGGGCAAAAAGGCAAACTCGGCTCTATCGTTCATTTATTCAGTTACATTTACATTTACATTTAAGTCATTTAGCAGACGCTCTTATCCAGAGCGACTTACAAATTGGTGCATTCACCTTATGACATCCAGTGGAACAGCCACTTTACAATAGTGCATCTAAATCTTTTAAGGGGGGGGGGGTGAGAAGGATTACTTTATCCTATCCTAGGTATTCCTTAAAGAGGTGGGGTTTCAGGTGTCTCCGGAAGGTGATTGACTCCGCTGTCCTGGCGTCGTGAGGGAGTTTGTTCCACCATTGGGGGGCCAGAGCAGCGAACAGTTTTGACTGGGCTGAGCGGGAACTGTACTTCCTCAGTGGTAGGGAGGCGAGCAGGCCAGAGGTGGATGAACGCAGTGCCCTTGTTTGGGTGTAGGGCCTGATCATTGCCTGGAGGTACTGAGGTGCCGTTCCCCTCACAGCTCCGTAGGCAAGCACCATGGTCTTGTAGCGGATGCGAGCTTCAACTGGAAGCCAGTGGAGAGAGCGGAGGAGCGGGGTGACGTGAGAGAACTTGGGAAGGTTGAACACCAGACGGGCTGCGGCGTTCTGGATGAGTTGTAGGGTTTAATGGCACAGGCAGGGAGCCCAGCCAACAGCGAGTTGCAGTAATCCAGACGGGAGATGACAAGTGCCTGGATTAGGACCTGCGCCGCTTCCTGTGTGAGGCAGGGTCGTACTCTGCGGATGTTGTAGAGCATGAACCTACAGGAACGGGCCACCGCCTTGATGTTAGTTGAGAATGACAGGGTGTTGTCCAGGATCACGCCAAGGTTCTTAGCGCTCTGGGAGGAGGACACAATGGAGTTGTCAACCGTGATGGCGAGATCATGGAACGGGCAGTCCTTCCCGGGAGGAAGAGCAGCTCCGTCTTGCCGAGGTTCAGATTGAGGTGGTGATCCGTCATCCACACTGATATGTCTGCCAGACATGCAGAGATGCGATTCGCCACCTGGTCATCAGAAGGGGGAAAGGAGAAGATTAATTGTGTGTCGTCTGCATAGCAATGATAGGAGAGACCATGTGAGGTTATGACAGAGCCAAGTGACTTGGTGTATAGCGAGAATAGGAGAGGGCCTGGGGGACACCAGTGGTGAGAGCGCGTGGTGAGGAGACAGATTCTCGCCACGCCACCTGGTAGGAGCGACCTGTCAGGTAGGACGCAATCCAAGCGTGGGCCGCGCCGGAGATGCCCAACTCGGAGAGGGTGGAGAGGAGGATCTGATGGTTCACAGTATCGAAGGCAGCCGATAGGTCTAGAAGGATGAGAGCAGAGGAGAGAGAGTTAGCTTTAGCAGTGCGGAGCGCCTCCGTGATACAGAGAAGAGCAGTCTCAGTTGAATGACTCGTCTTGAAACCTGACTGATTTGGATCAAGAAGGTCATTCTGAGAGAGATAGCGGGAGGGCTGGCCAAGGACGGCACGTTCAAGAGTTTTGGAGAGAAAAGAAAGAAGGGATACTGGTCTGTAGTTGTTGACATCGGAGGGATCGAGTGTAGGTTCAATCATCACAAAAACCACTGATATTACCAACATTTGAATGATTTTTTTCATTGGAAGATTAGCAAACTTAGGCATAACATGCCAGTAACAAACGCGGACGCTACACATCCAAGTTTAACTGACCAAATTATGAAAGAAAAGCATTGTAATTTTGAATTCCGTAGTGTGGAAGAGGTGGAAAAAACAGACAAGCCACCGAGGTCTGACAACTTGGATGGAAAAATACTGAGGATAATAGCTGACGATGATGCCACTCCTATTTGCCATATCTTCAATCTAAGTCTACTAAAAAGTGGATGCCTTCAGGACTGGAGGGAAGCCAGAATAGAATAGTACAGTCCCCTTTTTACTGGCTCAAATACCCAACCAATCAGCCTGTGACCAACCCTTAGTAACCTTTTGGAATAAAAAGTATTTTACCAGATACAATGCTATTTTTCAGTAAATAAATTGACAACAGACTTTTTCAGCATGCTTATAGGGAAGCACATTCAACAAGCACAGCATTTACACAAATAACTGATGATTGGCTGAGAGAAATTGATGATTAAAAGTTTGTGGGGGCTGTTTTGTTAGACTTCAGTGCGGCTTTTGACATTATCGATCATTAAAAAAATAAATGTGTTATGGCTTTACACCCCCTGCTTTATTGTGGATAAAGAGTTACCTGTCTAACAGAACACAGAGGGTGTTCTTTAATGGAATCCTATCCAACATAATCCAGGTAGAATCAGGAATTCCCCAGTAAACCCAGTGTGTCTATGTATGCGATAACTCAACACTATACACGTCAGCTACTAGAGCGACTGAAATGACTGCAACACTTAACAAAGAGCTGCAGTTAGTTTCAGAAATGGTGGCGAGGAATAAGTTAGTCCTAAATATTTCAAAAACGAAAAGCCTTGTATTTGGGACAAATTATTCACTAAACCTCAACTAAATCTTGTAATGAATAATGTAGAAATTGATCAAGTTGAGGTGTCTAAAACTGCTTGGAGTAACCCTGGATTGTAAACTGTCATGGAGCTAAGATGGGGAGAAGTTTGTCGATAATAAAGCGCCTGCTCTGCCTTTTTAACAACATTATCAACAAGGCAGGTCCTACAGGCCCCAGTTTTGTTGCATCTGGACAACTGTTCAGTCGTGTGGTCAGGTGCCACAAAGAGAGATCTCAGAAAATTACAATTGTCTCAGAACAGGGAAGCACGGCTGGTCTTTAAATGTACATTGAGAGCTAACATTAATAATATGCATGTCAATCTATCATGGCTCAAAGTGGAGGAGAGATTGACTTCATCACTACTTGTTTTTGTAATAAGTGTTGACAAGTTGAATGCACAAGCTGTCTGTTTAAACTACAAAGCACGGACACCCCCACAAGACCAGAGGTCCCTTCAAGTCCATAACAGACTATGGGAGGCACACAGTACTACATAGAGCCATGACTTCATGGAACTCTATTCCCCATCAGGTAACTGATGCAAGCAGTAGAATCAGATTAAAATAACTGATTAAAAAATAAACCTTATGGAACAGCGGGGACTGTGAAGAGACACAAACACACACACTCTACACACATACGTTGTAATATTGTTGTATGATGTACTGTTTTATCTTTTTCTTTATGCATGATGTAAGTGCCTTAATGTGTTTGGACCCCAGAAAGAGTAGCTGCAAGGCAGCAGCTAATGGGGGATCTCTAATAAATACAAATAAACATTAATAAAAATGTAATAAATCAAATATAGCAGTTGCATAAGTATTCAGCTCCCTGAGTCCAAACATATGGCAGCAATTACAGCTGTTAGTCAGTCTTCTTGGGTAAGTCTCTAAGAGCATTGCGCAACTGGATTGTGTAATATGTGCCTATTATTCTTTTCATAATCTTTCAAGCTCTGTTGGGGATCATGGCTAGACATCAATCATTAAGTCTTGCCATAGTATTTCAAGCAGACGTATGTCAAAACTGCAATTTGGCCACTTAGGAACATTCACGGTCTTCTTGGTAAGCAACTCCAGTGTAGATTTGGCCTTGTGTTGTAGGTTCTTTTCCTGCTTAAAGGTGAAATCATCTCCCAGTCTCTGGTGCAGGTTTTCTTCTAGGATTCAGCCTGTGCTTAGCCCTATCCCATTTCTTTTTATCCTGAAAAACATCCCAATATTTGCCGATGTCAAGCATACCCATAACATGATGCAGCCTCCACCATGCTTAAAAATAAGGAGGCAGTTACTCAGTGATGTGTTGTATTTAACCCAAACATAGAGCTTTGCATTTAGGCCAAAACATGGATTCATTTGCCATGTTGTTTTGCAGTATTAGTTTAGTGCAATGTTGCATACACAATGAATGTTTTATTGTATTTTGTATATTTGCATTCTTCTTTTCACTCTGTCATTCAGGTCATTATTGTGGATTTACTACAATGTTGTTGATCCATCATCAGTTTTCTCCCATCACCGCCATTGAATTCTGCAGCTGTTTTAAAATCGTAACATCCCTGAGCATTAGCATCCTTGTCCTGCAGCTCAGTTCAGAAGGACGACTGTATCTTTGATGTGTCTGGGTAATTTAATACATAATACACAGCATATTAACTAGACCATGCTTAAAGAGATATTCAATGTCTGATTTGATATTGTTACCCATCTACCAATCACTATCCTTTTTTATGAGGCTTTTGAAAAGCTCCCTGGTCTTTGTAGTTGAATCTGTGCTTGAAATTCAATACTTGACTGAGGCACCTTACAGATGTATGTATGGGCGACAGAGGATGGGTGTGTCATTTTAAAAAATCATGTAAACCCCTATTATTTCACATTGAGTGAGTCCATGTAACTTTTTATGTGATATGGTAAGCCACATTTTACTCCTGAATTCATTTAGTCTTTCCAAAGCAAAGGGGCTGAATACTTTTATGCAATGACTACATTTTAGTTATTACATTTTTTATTCATATTTTTTTATCACAATTTTCTTCCACTTTGATATAACATAGTATTTTGTGTATATTGTAGGCTTTTCTTTTTACAATTAAATAAACTTTAATCCCACTTTTTAACACAATAAAATGTGAAGAAATCTAAGGGGTCTGAATAGTTTTGCAAGGCATTATTAAGACTATTAAGTTCTAGTTAGCCTGGCCTATAACTCCCTCCTGTCCTGCGAGAGAAACACAATAAAATTAGAAAAATTATGGATGACAAAAGAGATTCAAAATAATCAAACCTTGACAGAGAAAAAAGTTGAAAATGTATGTGAGGAAAATGGAACCGCACCTATTTAGACTGAGCATTTAATTCATGGAAATCTCTTAAGGCCCAGTGTTTTTCTCTTCTAAAGGGCCTTGGTGTCTTATGAATCTCTCTGGCAGCTAGCTGGGTTAAATCATTGCGGCTTCATCTGAAATTGCACCATAATCCCTATGTAGAGTACTACATTCCTAGTCAAAAGTAGTGCACTATGTAAGGAATAGGGTACCATTTTGGATGCATTCTGGGTTTGTAATATATCAGAGAGCCTGAATGAGGCGTAACAGAGAGAACAGAACAGATGTTTTACTGATGTAAAGGATGACAAGTCTCAGGCTTAATGTTTTATAGAACATAAAGCTTGCATCACGCCATCATGTTACAATTCGGTCACACTATAAATCTGACAAGAAGACACAGTGGCAGAATAAATTCATCACAAAATCGAAGAGCAACCTCTGTCTGGTGAAATCCACAAAGCATATTGCATGTAACAAACAGTTACATGACCTACAGCACGGTCAAGCAAGTTAATGTTTCCAACATTTTCGGCCCACTAAACAACTATTGATTTAGAGAACCACAGAGACTTACCGCAAATCGTAAAGAAAACAGGAGCTGTATTCCAGCACCATTTCAACTTCAACATCATCAAATCACCTATGCTTAGTCTAATACAGTGACAACTAAAATATAGACCATAAAGCTTGCGAGGCGAAGGAGATTGCATCATGCCATCATATTATAATTAGGTCATACTATATCCGGTGAACACAAACGGTACCCTATTTCCTATATAGTAGTAGACTATTGTTGACCATAGGGATCTGGTCACAAGTAGCGCACTATATAAGGAATAGGACTCAGTTACTGTCTGTGCATATCAATTATTCCTTACAAGTACTCTTTACAATGTTAATTAATTACTTCACATGATTTAATGCAGCTATCATGACGGAATGATGAATAAAAGAGTTTGAACAGGATCTTAAACACTTACAAATTCGTAACATATACAAATTGCAGGATTACAAAATAATTATAATTTGCAGTGTGTAACATCATATGAAATGGATGACGTTGTGCACAATTTTCAGGGATCCATTTTGGCTCGTGAGCGCTACTTCAAAACTCCTGGCTGAAATGAAACAAAACCTTTTTATAGCGCATCTTTTAATAGATTTATAAAACATAGAGCCATTGACTGCACGGAGTCGCGTTAACAGACATCCCATTCTGCCGTGTTTAGTTGGAACACTAAAATGTAAGATGTAATCTACATCTCCATTATTATTGGACACAATGTTGATTCAACCAGTGATTGACCCGTGGGTAGTGACTAGTTTCTTGTTTCTGTTTGCTGAACATTCAACCGAGCAGTCAGGACACCTGTCTACCTGTCAATCTGCCTCGCCCCTCCCTGAACAACTCCTTTCAATTGCTGAAATTATTTCTCTAAGCTGACTTCTATGTTGGCTTTCAATCTACTCAGAAAATTGAATCACAGATGGGAAATAAAGGAATGGAAGTAAGATGCATTTAATCTTGTTGTGCCAAAGATAACTAATAGTGTCTGAGGACTGCCCTTCTCACAAGGTTGTTAGAATTTCAGTGAAGTGAAGGAAATATGTTGCCATGGAATATATCTGCTGGAAGGTTGAGAGGTTTGTAAACCTGGCAGCATCTAGAATTCATTGGTAGTTCATGAAAGGGATTCAAACCAAGGTCAGCAGAACAACACTAGCAGCTACAAAGCAAACAGTACTGTCCTCTAGCTTAGCTACTGTAATTGCACAACTAGTAGACCTCAGAGCTATCAGACTTGTGACCTTAGCTTGAACAGTTCAAAGACCAGATTCAGTCAATCGAAATTGTAGTTCAGGGGAAATGCATCATATAACCTGGAGTCATTTTAAGGTGCTGAGTGAATTTTTTAAAAATCTAAGTGATTTAAACATTGTAAGAGCAATGTTCTCCAGCAGTTCGCTTCAACAGGCAATCCCCACAGTTAAAACAGAGTGGACTGGATCCATCGATCTGAAACAAGGTTATTATAGTTTTGTGTTTTTATCGTTGTTTTGATTTATATTAGTTTAGTTTGTTTTCAGACCTGATTCATTAGTTTTTATTTAGAGGTCGTACAATAAGTTTTGTAGTGATTCCGATGTTGATGATTTGAAGAATATTTGCTGGTCTGTGCTGTGTAATGACGAGCAACCAGACGCTGCACTTGCCACATTTATAAAAAAGCTTTTTCCAGTTACCAATAAGCATGGCCCCCATTAAGAAAATGACTTCAAAACTGTTAAATCCCCTTGGATTGATTAGGAATTGGAAAATTATATGATTGAGAATGATGAGGCAAAAGGAATGGCAAATAATTCTGGCTGCACAACCGATTGGCAAACGTACTGCAAATTGAGAAATCATGTGACCCAAACTGAATAAAACAAAGAAGAAACTATACCATGAAACAAAGATAAATTATATAAAGAATGATAGTATAAAGCCTTGGGGCACCTTTATTTAAATTTTGGGCAAAAAGGCAAACTCGGCTCTATCGTTCATTTATTCAGTTGGTTCAATCATCACAAAAACCACTGATATTGCCAACATTTGAATGATTTTTTTTCATTGGGAAGATTAGCAAACTTAGGCATAACATGCCAGCAACAAACGCGGACACTACACATCCAAGTATAACTGACCAAATTATGAAAGAAAAGCATTGTAATTTTGAATTCCGTAGTGTGGAAGAGGTGGAAAAAAACAGACAAGCCACCGAGGTCTGACAACTTGGATGGAAAAATACTGAGGATAATAGCTGACGATGATGCCACTCCTATTTGCCATATCTTCAATCTAAGTCTACTAAAAAGTGTATACCTTCAGGACTGGAGGGAAGCCAGAATAGAATAGTACAGTCCCCTTTACTGGCTCAAATACCCAACCAATCAGCCTGTGAGCAACCCTTAGTAACCTTTTGGAATAAAACGTATTTTACCAGATACAATGCTATTTTTCAGTAAATAAATTGACAACAGACTTTTTCAGCATGCTTATAGGGAAGTACATTCAACAAGCACAGCATTTACACAAATTACTGATGATTGGCTGAGAGAAATTGATGATTAAAAGATTGTGGGGGCTGTTTTGTTAGACTTAAGTGCGGCTTTTGACATTATCGATCATTAAAAAAATAAATGTGTTATGGCTTTACACCCCCTGCTTTATTGTGGATAAAGAGTTACCTGTCTAACAGAACACAGAGGGTGTTCTTTAATGGAATCCTATCCAACATAATCCAGGTAGAATCAGGAATTCCCCAGTAAACCCAGTGTGTCTATGTATGCGATAACTCAACACTATACATGTCAGCTACTAGAGCGACTGAAATGACTGCAACACTTAACAAAGAGCTGCAGTTAGTTTCAGAAATGGTGGCGATGAATAAGTTAGTCCTAAATATTTCAAAAACTAAAAGCTTTGTATTTGAGACAAATTATTCACGAAACCTCAACTAAATCTTGTAATGAATAATGTAGAAATTGATCAAGATGAGGTGTCTAAAACTGCTTGGAGTAACCCTGGATTGTAAACTGTCATGGAGCTAAGATGGGGAGAAGTTTGTCGATAATAAAGCGCCTGCTCTGCCTTTTTAACAACACTATCAACAAGGCAGGTCCTACAGGCCCCAGTTTTGTTGCATCTGGACAACTGTTCAGTCGTGTGGTCAGGTGCCACAAAGACAGATCTCAGAAAAGTACAATTGTCTCAGAACAGGAAGCACGGCTGGTCTTTAAATGTACATTGAGAGCTAACATTAATAATATGCATGTCAATCTCTCATGGCTCAAAGTGGAGGAGAGATTGACTTCATCACTACTTGTTTTGGTAATAAGTGTTGACAAGTTGAATGCATAAGCTGTCTGTTTAAACTACAAAGCACGGACACCCCCACAAGACATGCCACCAGAGGTCCCTTCAAGTCCATAACAGACTATGGGAGGCACACAGTACTACATAGAGCCATGACTTCATGGAACTCTATTCCCCATCAGGTAACTGATGCAAGCAGTAGAATCAGATTAAAATAACTGATAAAAAAATACACCTTATGGAACAGAGGGGACTGTGAAGAGACACAAACACACACACTCTACACACATACGTTGTAATATTGTTGTATGATGTACTGTTTTATCTTTTGCTTTATGCATGATGTAAGTGCCTTAATGTGTTTGGACCCCAGGAAGAGTAGCTGCAAGGCAGCAGCTAATGGGGGATCTCTAATAAATACAAATAAACATGAATAAAAATGTAATAAATCAAATATAGCAGCAATTACAGAGTCAGTCTTCTTGGGTAAGTCTCTAAGAGCATTGCGCAACTGGATTGTGTAATATTTGCCTATTATTCTTTTCATAATCTTTCAAGCTCTGTTGGGGATCATGGCTAGACATCAATCATTAAGTCTTGCCATAGTATTTCAAGCAGACGTATGTCAAAACTGCAATTTGGCCACTTAGGAACATTCACGGTCTTCTTGGTAAGCAACTCCAGTGTAGATTTGGCCTTGTGTTGTAGGTTATTTTCCTGCTTAAAGGTGAAATCATCTCCCAGTTTCTGGTGCAGGTTTTCTTCTAGGATTCAGCCTGTGCTTAGCCCTATCCCATTTCTTTTTATCCTGAAAAACATCCCAATATTTGCCGATGTCAAGCATACCCATAACATGATGCAGCCTCCACCATGCTTAAAAATAAGGAGGCAGTTACTCAGTGATGTGTTGTATTTAACCCAAACATAGAGCTTTGCATTTAGGCCAAAACATGGATTCATTTGCCATGTTGTTTTGCAGTATTAGTTTAGTGCAATGTTGCATACACAATGAATGTTTTTATTTTACTTTGTATATTTGCATTCTTCTTTTCACTCTGTCATTCAGGTCATTATTGTGGATTTACTACAATGTTGTTGATCCATCATCAGTTTTCTCCCATCACCGCCATTGAATTCTACAGCTGTTTTAAAATCGTAACATCCCTGAGCATTAGCATCCTTGTCCTGCAGCTCAGTTCAGAAGGACGACTGTATCTTTGATGTGTCTGGGTAATTTAATACATAATACACAGCATATTAACTAGACCATGCTTAAAGAGATATTCAATGTCTGATTTGATATTGTTACCCATCTACCAATCACTATCCTTTTTTATGAGGCTTTTGAAAAGCTCCCTGGTCTTTGTAGTTGAATCTGTGCTTGAAATTCAATACTTGACTGAGGCACCTTTCAGATATGTATGTATGGGCGACAGAGGATGGGTGTGTCATTTTAAAAATCATGTCAACCCCTATTATTTCACATTGAGTGAGTCCATGTAACTTTTTATGTGATATGGTAAGCCACATTTTACTCCTGAATTCATTTAGTCTTTCCAAAGCAAAGGGGCTGAATACTTATGCAATGACTACATTTTAGTTATTACATTTTTTATTCATATTTTTATCACAATTTTCTTCCACTTTGATATAACATAGTATTTTGTGTATATTGTAGGCTTTTTTTTTTTTACAATTAAATAAACTTTAATCCCACTTTTAACACAATAAAATGTGAAGAAATCTAAGGGGTCTGAATAGTTTTGCAAGGCACTATTAAGACTATTAAGTTCTAGTTAGCCTGGCCTATAACTCCCTCCTGTCCTGCGAGAGAAACACAATAAAATTAGAAAAATTATGGATGACAAAAGAGATTCAAAATAATCAAACCTTGACAGAGAAAAAAGTTGAAAATGTATGTGAGGAAAATGGAACCGCACCTATTTAGACTGAGCATTTAATTCATGGAAATCTCTTAAGGCCCAGTGTTTTTCTCTTCTAAAGGGCCTTGGTGTCTTATGAATCTCTCTGGCAGCTAGCTGGGTTAAATCATTGCGGCTGCATCTGAAATTGCACCATAATCCCTATGTAGAGTACTACATTCCTAGTCAAAAGTAGTGCACTATGTAAGGAATAGGGTACCATTTTGGATGCATTCTGGGTTTGTAATATATCAGAGAGCCTGAATGAGGCGTAACAGAGAGAACAGAACAGATGTTTTAATGATGTAAAGGATGACAAGTCTCAGGCTTAATGTGTTATAGAACATAAAGCTTGCATCACGCCATCATGTTACAATTGGTCACACTATAAATCTGACAAGAAGACACAGTGGCAGAATAAATTCATCACAAAATCGAAGAGCAACCTCTGTCTGGTGAAGTCCACAAAGCATATTGCATGTAACAAACAGTTACATGACCTACAGCACGGTCAAGCAAGTTAATGTTTCCAACATTTTCGGCCCACTAAACAACTATTGATTTAGAGAACCACAGAGACTTACCGCAAATCGTAAAGAAAACAGGAGCTGTATTCCAGCACCATTTCAACTTCAACATCATCAAATCACCTATGCTTAGTCTAATACAGTGACAACTAAAATATAGACCATAAAGCTTGCGAGGCGAAGGAGATTGCATCATGCCATCATATTATAATTAGGTCATACTATATCCGGTGAACACAAACGGTACCCTATTTCCTATATAGTAGTAGACTATTGTTGACCATAGGGATCTGGTCACAAGTAGCGCACTATATAAGGAATAGGACTCAGTTACTGTCTGTGCATATCAATTATTCCTTACAAGTACTCTTTACAATGTTAATTAATTACTTCACATGATTTAATGCAGCTATCATGACGGAATGATGAATAAAAGAGTTTGAACAGGATCTTAAACACTTACAAATTCGTAACATATACAAATTGCAGGATTACAAAATAATGATAATTTGCAGTGTGTAACATCATATGAAATGGATGACGTTGTGCACAATTTTCAGGGATCCATTTTGGCTCGTGAGCGCTACTTCAAAACTCCTGGCTGAAATTAAACAAAACCTTTTTATAGCGCATCTTTTAATGGATTTATAAAACATAGAGCCATTGACTGCACGGAGTCGCGTTAACAGACATCCCATTCAGCCGTGTTTAGTTGGAACACTAGTAGAATGTAAGATGTAATCTACATCTCCATTATTATTGGACACAATGTTGATTCAACCAGTTATTGACCAGTGGGTAGTGACTAGTTTCTGTTTGCTGAACATTCAACCGAGCAGTCAGGACACCTGTCTACCTGTCAATCTGCCTCGACCCTCCCTGACGTCCTTCAACAACTCCTTTCAATTGCTGAAATTATTTCTCTAAGCTGACTTCTATGTTGGCTTTCAATCTACTCAGAAAATTGAATCACAGATGGGAAATAAAGGAATGGAAGTAAGATGCATTTAATCTTGTTGTGCCAAAGATAACTAATAGTGTCTGAGGACAGCCCTTCTCACAAGGTTGTTAGAATTTCAGTGAAGTGAAGGAAATATGTTGCCATGGAATATATCTGCTGGAAGGTTGAGAGGTTTGTAAACCTGGCAGCATCTAGAATTCATTGGTAGTTCATGAAAGGGATTCAAACCAAGGTCAGCAGAACAACACTAGCAGCTACAAAGCAAACAGTACTGTCCTCTAGCTTAGCTACTGTAATTGCACAACTAGTAGACCTCAGAGCTATCAGACTTGTGACCTTAGCTTGAACAGTTCAAAGACCAGATTCAGTCAATCGAAATTGTAGTTCAGGGGAAATGCATCATATAACCTGGAGTCATTTTAAGGTGCTGAGTGAATTTTTTAAAAATCTAAGTGATTTAAACATTGTAAGAGCAATGTTCTCCAGCAGTTCGCTTCAACAGGCAATCCCCACAGTTAAAACAGAGTGGACTGGATCCATCGATCTGAAACAAGGTTATTATAGTTTTCTGTTTTTATCGTTGTTTTGATTTATATTAGTTTAGTTTGTTTTCAGACCTGATTCATTAGTTTTTATTTAGAGGTCGTACAATAAGTTTTGTAGTGATTCCGATGTTGATGATTTGAAGAATATTTGCTAGTCTGTGCTGTGTAATGACGAGCAACCAGACGCTGCACTTGCCACATTTATAAAAAAGCTTTTTCCAGTTATTAATAAGCATGCCCCCCATTAAGAAAATGACTTCAAAACTGTTAAATCCCCTTGGATTGATTAGGAATTGGAAAATTATATGATTGAGAATGATGAGGCAAAAGGAATGGCAAATAATTCTGGCTGCACAACCGATTGGCAAACGTACTGCAAATTGAGAAATCATGTGACCCAAACTGAATAAAACAAAGAAGAAACTATACCATGAAACAAAGATACATTATATAAAGAATGATAGTATAAAGCCTTGGGGCACCTTAATTGAAATTTTGGGCAAAAAGGCAAACTCGGCTCTATCGTTCATTTATTCAGTTGGCTCAATCATCACAAAAACCACTGATATTGCCAACATTTGAATGATTTTTTTTCATTGGGAAGATTAGCAAACTTAGGCATAACATGCCAGCAACAAACGCGGACGCTACAAATCCAAGTATAACTGACCAAATTATGAAAGAAAAGCATTGTAATTTTGAATTCCGTAGTGTGGAAGAGGTGGAAAAAAACAGACAAGCCACCGAGGTCTGACAACTTGGATGGAAAAATACTGAGGATAATAGCTGACGATGATGCCACTCCTATTTGCCATATCTTCAATCTAAATCTACTAAAAAGTGTATGCCTTCAGGACTGGAGGGAAGCCAGAATAGAATAGTACAGTCCCCTTTACTGGCTCAAATACCCAACCAATCAGCCTGTGAGCAACCCTTAGTAACCTTTTGGAATAAAACATATTTTACCAGATACAATGCTATTTTTCAGTAAATAAATTGACAACAGACTTTTTCAGCATGCTTATAGGGAAGTACATTCAACAAGCACAGCATTTACACAAATTACTGATGATTGGCTGAGAGAAATTGATGATTAAAAGATTGTGGGGGCTGTTTTGTTAGACTTCAGTGCGGCTTTTGACATTATCGATCATTAAAAAAATAAATGTGTTATGGCTTTACACCCCCTGCTTTATTGTGGATAAAGAGTTACCTGTCTACATTTACATTACATTTAAGTCATTTAGCAGACGCTCTTATCCAGAGCGACTTACAAATTGGTGCATACACCTTATGACAACCAGTGGAACAGCCACTTGCATCTAAATCTTGTTGGGGGGGGGTGAGAACGATTACTTACCCTTACTTACCCTATCCTAGGTATTCCTTGAAGAGGTGGGGTTTCAGGTGTCTCCGGAAGGTGGTGATTGACTCCGCTGTCCTGGCGTCGTGAGGGAGTTTGTTCCACCATTGGGGGGCCAGAGCAGCGAACAGTTTTGACTGGGCTGAGCGGGAACTGTACTTCCTCAGTGGTAGGGAGGCGAGCAGGCCAGAGGTGGATGAACGCAGTGCCCTTGTTTGGGTGTAGGGCCTGATCAGAGCCTGGAGGTACTGAGGTGCCGTTCCCTCACAGCTCCGTAGGCGAGCACCATGGTCTTGTAGCGGATGCGAGCTTCAACTGGAAGCCAGTGGAGAGAGCGGAGGAGCGGGGTGACGTGAGAGAACTTGGGAAGGTTGAACACCAGACGGGCTGCGGCGTTCTGGATGAGTTGTAGGGGTTTAATGGCACAGGCAGGGAGCCCAGCCAACAGCGAGTTGCAGTAATCAAGACGGGAGATGACAAGTGCCTGGATTAGGACCTGCGCCGCTTCCTGTGTGAGGCAGGGTCGTACTCTGCGGATGTTGTAGAGCATGAACCTACAGGAACGGGACACCGCCTTGATGTTAGTTGAGAACGTCAGGGTGTTGTCCAGGATCACGCCAAGGTTCTTAGCGCTCTGGGAGGAGGACACAATGGAGTTGTCAACCGTGATGGCGAGATCATGGAACGGGCAGTCCTTCCCCGGGAGGAAGAGGAGCTCCGTCTTGCTGAGGTTCAGCTTGAGGTGGTGATCCGTCATCCACACTGATATGTCTGCCAGACATGCAGAGATGCGATTCGCCACCTGGTCATCAGAAGGGGGAAAGGAGAAGATTAATTGTGTGTCGTCTGCATAGCAATGATAGGAGAGACCATGTGAGGTTATGACAGAGCCAAGTGACTTGGTGTATAGCGAGAATAAGAGAGGGCCTAGAACAGAGCCCTGGGGGACACCAGTGGTGAGAGCGCGTGGTGAGGAGACAGATTCTCGCCACGCCACCTGGTAGGAGCGACCTGTCAGGTAGGACGCAATCCAAGCGTGGGCCGCGCCGGAGATGCCCAACTCGGAGAGGGTGGAGAGGAGGATCTGATGGTTCACAGTATCGAAGGCAGCCGATAGGTCTAGAAGGATGAGAGCAGAGGAGAGAGAGTTAGCTTTAGCAGTGCGGAGCGCCTCCGTGATACAGAGAAGAGCAGTCTCAGTTGAATGACTAGTCTTGAAACCTGACTGATTTGGATCAAGAAGGTCATTCTGAGAGAGATAGCGGTAGAGCTGACCAAGGACGGCACGCTCAAGAGTTTTGGAGAGAAAAGAGAGAAGGGATACTGGTCTGTAGTTGTTGACATCGGAGGGATCGAGTGTAGGTTTTTTCAGAAGGGGTGCAACTCTCGCTCTCTTGAAGACGGGAGGGACGTAGCCAGTGGTCAGGGATGAGTTGATGAGCGAGGTGAGGTAAGGGAGAAGGTCTCCGGAAATGGTCTGGAGAAGAGAGGAGGGGATAGGGTCAAGCGGGCAGGTTGTTGGGCGGCCGGCCGTCACAAGACGCGAGATTTCATCTGGAGAGAGAGGGGAGAAAGAGGTCAGAGCATAGGGTAGGGCAGTGTGAGCAGAACCAGCGGTGTCGTTTGACTTAGCAAACGAGGATCGGATGTCATCGACCTTCTAACAGAACACAGAGGGTGTTCTTTAATGGAATCCTATCCAACATAATCCAGGTAGAATCAGGAATTCCCCAGTAAACCCAGTGTGTCTATGTATGCGATAACTCAACACTATACATGTCAGCTACTAGAGCGACTGAAATGACTGCAACACTTAACAAAGAGCTGCAGTTAGTTTCAGAAATGGTGGCGAGGAATAAGTTAGTCCTAAATATTTCAAAAACTAAAAGCCTTGTATTTGAGACAAATTATTCACGAAACCTCAACTAAATCTTGTAATGAATAATGTAGAAATTGATCAAGTTGAGGTGTCTAAAACTGCTTGGAGTAACCCTGGATTGTAAACTGTCATGGAGCTAAGATGGGGAGAAGTTTGTCGATAATAAAGCGCCTGCTATGCCTTTTTAACAACACTATCAACAAGGCAGGTCCTACAGGCCCCAGTTTTGTTGCATCTGGACAACTGTTCAGTCGTGTGGTCAGGTGCCACAAAGAGAGATCTCAGAAAATTACAATTGTCTCAGAACAGGGAAGCACGGCTGGTCTTTAAATGTACATTGAGAGCTAACATTAATAATATGCATGTCAATCTCTCATGGCTCAAAGTGGAGGAGAGATTGACTTCATCACTACTTGTTTTTGTAATAAGTGTTGACAAGTTGAATGCATAAGCTGTCTGTTTAAACTACAAAGCACGGACACCCCCACAAGACATGCCACCAGAGGTCCCTTCAAGTCCATAACAGACTATGGGAGGCACACAGTACTACATAGAGCCATGACTTCATGGAACTCTATTCCCAATCAGGTAACTGATGCAAGCAGTAGAATCAGATTAAAATAACTGATAAAAAAATACACCTTATGGAACAGCGGGGACTGTGAAGAGACACAAACACACACACTCTACACACATACGTTGTAATATTGTTGTATGATGTACTGTTTTATCTTTTGCTTTATGCATGATGTAAGTGCCTTAATGTGTTTGGACCCCAGGAAGAGTAGCTGCAAGGCAGCAGCTAATGGGGGATCTCTAATAAATACAAATAAACATGAATAAAAATGTAATAAATCAAATATAGCAGCAATTACAGCTGTGAGTCAGTCTTCTTGGGTAAGTCTCTAAGAGCATTGCGCAACTGGATTGTGTAATATTTGCCTATTATTCTTTTCATAATCTTTCAAGCTCTGTTGGGGATCATGGCTAGACATCAATCATTAAGTCTTGCCATAGTATTTCAAGCAGACGTATGTCAAAACTGCAATTTGGCCACTTAGGAACATTCACGGTCTTCTTGGTAAGCAACTCCAGTGTAGATTTGGCCTTGTGTTGTAGGTTATTTTCCTGCTTAAAGGTGAAATCATCTCCCAGTCTCTGGTGCAGGTTTTCTTCTAGGATTCAGCCTGTGCTTAGCCCTATCCCATTTCTTTTTATCCTGAAAAACCTCCCAATATTTGCCGATGTCAAGCATACCCATAACATGATGCAGCCTCCACCATGCTTAAAAATAAGGAGGCAGTTACTCAGTGATGTGTTGTATTTAACCCAAACATAGAGCTTTGCATTTAGGCCAAAACATGGATTCATTTGCCATGTTGTTTTGCAGTATTAGTTTAGTGCAATGTTGCATACACAATGAATGTTTTATTTTATTTTGTATATGGATTTACTACAATGTTGTTGATCCATCATCAGTTTTCTCCCATCACCGCCATTGAATTCTACAGCTGTTTTAAAATCGTAACATCCCTGAGCATTAGCATCCTTGTCCTGCAGCTCAGTTCAGAAGGACGACTGTATCTTTGATGTGTCTGGGTAATTTAATACATAATACACAGCATATTAACTAGACCATGCTTAAAGAGATATTCAATGTCTGATTTGATATTGTTACCCATCTACCAATCACTATCCTTTTTTATGAGGCTTTTGAAAAGCTCCCTGGTCTTTGTAGTTGAATCTGTGCTTGAAATTCAATACTTGACTGAGGCACATTACAGATGTATGTATGGGCGACAGAGGATGGGTGTGTCATTTAAAAAAATCATGTCAACCCCTATTATTTCACATTGATTGAGTCCATGTAACTTTTTATGTGATATGGTAAGCCACATTTTACTCCTGAATTCATTTTAGTCTTTCCAAAGCAAAGGGGCTGAATACTTATGCAATGACTACATTTTAGTTATTACATTTTTTATTCATATTTTTTTATCACATTTTTCTTCCACTTTGATATAACATAGTATTTTATGTATATTGTAGGCTTTTTTTTACAATTAAATAAACTTTAATCCCACTTTTTAACACAATAAAATGTGAAGAAATCTAAGGGGTCTGAATAGTTTTGCAAGGCACTATTAAGACTATTAAGTTCTAGTTAGCCTGGCCTATAACTCCCTCCTGTCCTGCGAGAGAAACACAATAAAATTAGAAAAATTATGGATGACAAAAGAGATTCAAAATAATCAAACCTTGACAGAGAAAAAAGTTGAAAATGTATGTGAGGAAAATGGAACCGCACCTATTTAGACTGAGCATTTAATTCATGGAAATCTCTTAAGGCCCAGTGTTTTCTCTTCTAAAGGGCCTTGGTGTCTTATGAATCTCTCTGGCAGCTAGCTGGGTTAAATCATTGCGGCTGCATCTGAAATTGCACCATAATCCCTATGTAGAGTACTACATTCCTAGTCAAAAGTAGTGCACTATGTAAGGAATAGGGTACCATTTTGGATGCATTCTGGGTTTGTAATATATCAGAGAGCCTGAATGAGGCGTAACAGAGAGAACAGAACAGATGTTTTACTGATGTAAAGGATGACAAGTCTCAGGCTTAATGTTTTATAGAACATAAAGCTTGCATCACGCCATCATGTTACAATTCGGTCACACTATAAATCTGACAAGAAGACACAGTGGCAGAATGAATTCATCACAAAATCGAAGAGCAACCTCTGTCTGGTGAAGTCCACAAAGCATATTGCATGTAACAAACAGTTACATGACCTACAGCAGGGTCAAGCAAGTTAATGTTTCCAACATTTTCGGCCCACTAAACAACTATTAATTTAGAGAACCACAGAGACTTACCGCAAATCGTAAAGAAAACAGGAGCTGTATTCCAGCACCATTTCAACTTCAACATCATCAAATCACCTATGCTTAGTCTAATACAGTGACAACTAAAATATAGACCATAAAGCTTGCGAGGTGAAGGAGATTGCATCATGCCATCATATTATAATTAGGTCATACTATATCCGGTGAACACAAACGGTACCCTATTTCCTATATAGTAGTAGACTATAGTTGACCATAGGGCTCTGTTCACAAGTAGCGCACGATATAAGGAATAGGACTCAGTTACTGTCTGTGCATATCAATTATTCCTTACAAGTACTCTTTACAATGTTAATTAATTACTTCACATGATTTAATGAAGCTATCATGTGGAATGATGAATAAAAGAGTTTGAACAGGATCTTAAACACTTACAAATTCGTATCATATACAAATTGCAGGATTACAAAATAATGATAATTTGCTGTGTGTAACATCATATAAAATGGATGACGTTGTGCACAATTTTCAGGGATCCATTTTGGCTCGTGAGCACTACTTCGAAACTCCTGGCTGAAATTAAACAAAACCTTTTTATAGCGCATCTTTTAATGGATTTATAAAACATAGAGCCATTGACTGCACGGAGTCGCGTTAACAGACATCCCATTCAGCCGTGTTTAGTTGGAACACTAAAATGTAAGATGTAATCTACATCTCCATTATTATTGGACACAATGTTGATTCAACCAGTTGATTGACCAGTGGGTAGTGACTAGTTTCTTGTTTTGTTTGAACATTCAACCGAGCAGTCAGGACACCTGTCTACCTGTCAATCTGCCTCGACCCTCCCTGACGTCCTTCAACAACTCCTTTCAATTGCTGAAATTATTTCTCTAAGCTGACTTCTATGTTGGCTTTCAATCTACTCAGAAAATTGAATCACAGATGGGAAATAAAGGAATGGAAGTAAGATGCATTTAATCTTGTTGTGCCAAAGATAACTAATAGTGTCTGAGGACTGCCCTTCTCACAAGGTTGAGAGGTTTGTAAACCTGGCAGCATCTAGAATTCATTGGTAGTTCATGAAAGGGATTCAAACCAAGGTCAGCAGAACAACACTAGCAGCTACAAAGCAAACAGTACTGTCCTCTAGCTTAGCTACTGTAATTGCACAACTAGTAGACCTCAGAGCTATCAGACTTGTGACCTTAGCTTGAACAGTTCAAAGACCAGATTCAGTCAATCGAAATTGTAGTTCAGGGGAAATGCATCATATAACCTGGAGTCATTTTAAGGTGCTGAGTGAATTTTTTTTAAATCTAAGTGATTTAAACATTGTAAGAGCAATGTTCTCCAGCAGTTCGCTTCAACAGGCAATCCCCACAGTTAAAACAGAGTGGACTGGATCCATCGATCTGAAACAAGGTTATTATAGTTTTGTGTTTTTATCGTTGTTTTGATTTATATTAGTTTAGTTTGTTTTCAGACCTGATTCATTCGTTTTTATTTAGAGGTCGTACAATAATAAAAATAAATAAAAAATAATAAAATAATTGAGCAGCTGCTGAACAATGAGCTCCTGTATATGTTGAGATTTAAATGTTTTTTTAGAGTGAAGTACATCGAAAAAATCAAGAGAACTGCAAGACTCAATAGAAGACAAAACAAGGAACAAACCAAAAAAGACAGGCTTTTGAAAAATTAACTATTTTTCATAAAATTGTACAGTTATCTTAGCTAGCTGAATTGCTAGCAGAATTGTTTACTTGTTGCTAAGCAGTTGCTAGGGACTCTCCTGGAAGAAGCTAGCTAGCTTACAAAGAATAACAACAATAAATATCTAGTTAACAGAAGAAAGGAAGACAAAATAAGGACAAAAGAAGGACAGAAGAAAAAGGAAAAGAAAGAGGACAACAAAGTGAAACAGTCAGTACTTCTATTGCAACTTCATATTTCGTCGTCCTAACGTAGTCTACACTGCTATCTGCCCAGCAGCTAGCCAGCTAGCAAACGTCCACCGTCTACCGAATAGCAGCACTGTAGAAACTATTACACTCAACTGAACGACTTGATTAGTGTAGTGTTAGCTAGCTACATAGTTGTCTTTGCTGTCTTCGTATCCAAGATAATTGTGTAGTTTAGAGCGTGTAGTCTTAGAGTGATTATCTTAATTTACCGAGGTTAGCTAGCCAGCTATTTGTCATCCTTAACGTAGGAGACACTGCTAGCTAGCCAACAGCTAGCCAACGTCTACTGAATAGAACTTCCGCACTCAACAACCCGGTCGCATTCCGCTTCGCTCCACAGGTAGTATCACATTTTCATTTCATTTCATTACAGCACAACGGTTTGATTTGTTTGATTGTAGCTAGCTACATAGCTAGCTACATAGCCGTCTGTGTATCAAAGATAATTGTGTAGTCTAGAGCGATTTTCTAGGTTAGCTAGCCAGCTATTGTCGTTATTTTAACGCAACGTAACGTAATCAACACTGCTAGCTAGCCAGCTAGCCCCCGAATAGCAGCACTGTAGAAACTATTACACTAAACGGAACGACTTGATTAGTGTAGTGTCAACAACACAGCCACTGCCAGCTAGCCTACAAAGTCAACAACGCAGCCACTGCCAGCTAGCCTACTTCAGCAGTACTGTATCATTTTAATCATTTTAGTCAATAAGATTCTTGCTACGTAAGCTTAACTTTCTGAACATTCGAGACGTGTAGTCCACTTGTCATTCCAATCTCCTTGCATTAGCGTAGCCTCTTCTGTAGCCTGTCAACTATGTGTCTGTCTATCCCTGTTATCTCCTCTCTGCACAGACCATACAAACGCTCCACACCGCGTGGCCGCGGCCACCCTAATCTGGTGGTCCCAGCGCGCACGACCCACGTGGAGTTCCAGGTCTCCGGTAGCCTCTGGAACTGCCGATCTGCGGCCAACAAGGCAGAGTTCATCTCAGCCTATGCCTCCCTCCAGTCCCTCGACTTCTTGGCACTGACGGAAACATGGATCACCACAGATAACACTGCTACTCCTACTGCTCTCTCTTCGTCCGCCCACGTGTTCTCGCACACCCCGAGAGCTTCTGGTCAGCGGGGTGGTGGCACCGGGATCCTCATCTCTCCCAAGTGGTCATTCTCTCTTTCTCCCCTTACCCATCTGTCTATCGCCTCCTTTGAATTTCATGCTGTCACAGTTACCAGCCCTTTCAAGCTTAACATCCTTATCATTTATCGCCCTCCAGGTCCCCTCGGAGAGTTCATCAATGAGCTTGATGTCTTGATAAGCTCCTTTCCTGAGGACGGCTCACCTCTCACAGTTCTGGGCGACTTTAACCTCCCCATGTCTACCTTTGACTCATTCCTCTCTGCCTCCTTCTTTCCACTCCTTTCCTCTTTTGACCTCACCCTCTCACCATCCCCCTACTCACAAGGCAGGCAATACGCTCGACCTCATCTTTACTAGATGCTGTTCTTCCACTAACCTCATTGCAACTTCCCTCCAAGTCTCCGACCACTACCTTGTATCCTTTTCCCTCTCGCTCTCATCCAACACTTCCCACACTGCCCCTACTCGGATGGTATCGCGCCGTCCCAACCTTCGCTCTCTCTCCCCCGCTACTCTCTCCTCTTCCATCCTATCATCTCTTCCCTCTGCTCAAACCTTCTCCAACCTATCTCCTGATTCTGCCTCCTCAACCCTCCTCTCCTCCCTTTCTGCATCCTTTGACTCTCTATGTCCCCTATCTTCCAGGCCGGCTCGGTCCTCCCCTCCCGCTCCGTGGCTCGACGACTCATTGCGAGCTCACAGAACAGGGCTCCGGGCAGCCGAGCGGAAATGGAGGAAAACTCGCCTCCCTGCGGACCTGGCATCCTTTCGCTCCCTCCTCTCTACATTTTCCTCCTCTGTCTCTGCTGCTAAAGCCACTTTCTACCACTCTAAATTCCAAGCATCTGCCTCTAACCCTAGGAAGCTCTTTGCCACCTTCTCCTCCCTCCTGAATCCTCCTCCCCCTCCCCCCTCCTCCCTCTCTGCAGATGACTTCGTCAACCATTTTGAAAAGAAGGTCGACGACATCCGATCCTCGTTTGCTAAGTCAAACGACACCGCTGGTTCTGCTCACACTGCCCTACCCTGTGCTCTGACCTCTTTCTCCCTCTCTCTCCAGATGAAATCTCGCGTCTTGTGACGGCCGGCCGCCCAACAACCTGCCCGCTCGACCCTATCCCCTCCTCTCTTCTCCAGACCATTTCCGGAGACCTTCTCCCTTACCTCACCTCGCTCATCAACTCATCCCTGACCGCTGGCTACGTCCCTTCCGTCTTCAAGAGAGCGAGAGTTGCACCCTTCTGAAAAAACCTACACTCGATCCCTCCGATGTCAACAACTACAGACCAGTATCCCTTCTTTCTTTTCTCTCCAAAACTCTTGAACGTGCCGTTCTTGGCCAGCTCTCCCGCTATCTCTCTCAGAATGACCTTCTTGATCCAAATCAGTCAGGTTTCAAGACTAGTCATTCAACTGAGACTGCTCTTCTCTGTATCACGGAGGCGCTCCGCACTGCTAAAGCTAACTCTCTCTCCTCTGCTCTCATCCTTCTAGACCTATCGGCTGCCTTCGATACTGTGAACCATCAGATCCTCCTCTCCACCCTCTCCGAGTTGGGCATCTCCGGCGCGGCCCACGCTTGGATTGCGTCCTACCTGACAGGTCGCTCCTACCAGGTGGCGTGGCGAGAATCTGTCTCCTCACCACGCGCTCTCACCACTGGTGTCCCCAGGGCTCTGTTCTAGGCCCTCTCCTATTCTCGCTATACACCAAGTCACTTGGCTCTGTCATAACCTCACATGGTCTCTCCTATCATTGCTATGCAGACGACACACAATTAATCTTCTCCTTTCCCCCTTCTGATGACCAGGTGGCGAATCGCATCTCTGCATGTCTGGCAGACATATCAGTGTGGATGACGGATCACCACCTCAAGCTGAACCTCGGCAAGACGGAGCTGCTCTTCCTCCCGGGGAAGGATTGCCCGTTCCATGATCTCGCCATCACGGTTGACAACTCCATTGTGTCCTCCTCCCAGAGCGCTAAGAACCTTGGCGTGATCCTGGACAACACCCTGTCGTTCTCAACTAACATCAAGGCGGTGGCCCGTTCCTGTAGGTTCATGCTCTACAACATCCGCAGAGTACGACCCTGCCTCACACAGGAAGCGGCGCAGGTCCTAATCCAGGCATTTGTCATCTCCCGTCTGGATTACTGCAACTCGCTGTTGGCTGGGCTCCCTGCCTGTGCCATTAAACCCCTACAACTCATCCAGAACGCCGCAGCCCGTCTGGTGTTCAACCTTCCCAAGTTCTCTCACGTCACCCCGCTCCTCCGCTCTCTCCACTGGCTTCCAGTTGAAGCTCGCATCCGCTACAAGACCATGGTGCTTGCCTACGGAGCTGTGAGGGGAACGGCACCTCAGTACCTCCAGGCTCTGATCAGGCCCTACACCCAAACAAGGGCGCTGCGTTCATCCACCTCTGGCTTGCTCGCCTCCCTACCACTGAGGAAGTACAGTTCCCGCTCAGCCCAGTCAAAACTGTTCGCTGCTCTGGCTCCCCAATGGTGGAACACACTCCCTCACGACGCCAGGACAGCGGAGTCAATCACCACCTTCCGGCGACACCTGAAACCCCACCTCTTTAAGGAATACCTAGGATAGGATAAAGTAATCCTTCTCACCCCCTTAAAAGATTTAGATGCACTATTGTAAAGTGGCTGTTCCACTGGATGTCATAAGGTGAATGCACCAATTTGTAAGTCGCTCTGGATAAGAGCGTCTGCTAAATGACTTAAATGTAAATGTAAATAAGTTTTGTAGTGATTCCGATGTTGATGATTTGAAGAATATTTGCTGGTCTGTGCTGTGTAATGACGAGCAACCAGACGCTGCACTTGCCACATTTATAAAAAAGCTTTTTCCAGTTACCAATAAGCATGCCCCCCATTAAGAAAATGACTTCAAAATTGTTAAATCCCCTTGGATTGATTAGGAATTGGAAAATTATATGATTGAGAATGATGAGGCAAAAGGAATGGCAAATAATTCTGGCTGCACAACCGATTGGCAAACGTACTGCAAATTGAGAAATCATGTGACCCAAACTGAATAAAACAAAGAAGAAACTATTCCATGAAACAAAGATAAATTATATAAAGAATGATAGTATAAAGCCTTGGGGCACCTTTATTTAAATTTTGGGCAAAAAGGCAAACTCGGCTCTATCGTTCATTTATTCAGTTGGTTCAATCATCACAAAAAACACTGATATTGCAACATTTGAATGATTGTTTTTCATTGGGAAGATTAGCAAACTTAGGCATAACATGCCAGCAACAAACGCGGACGCTACACATCCAAGTATAACTGACCAAATTATGAAAGAAAAGCATTGTAATTTTGAATTCCGTAGTGTGGAAGAGGTGGAAAAAAACAGACAAGCCACCGAGGTCTGACAACTTGGATGGAAAAATACTGAGGATAATAGCTGACGATGATGCCACTCCTATTTGCCATATCTTCAATCTAAGTCTACTAAAAAGTGTATGCCTTCAGGACTGGAGGGAAGCCAGAATAGAATAGTACAGTCCCCTTTACTGGCTCAAATACCCAACCAATCAGCCTGTGATCAACCCTTAGTAACCTTTTGGAATAAAACGTATTTTACCCGATACAATGCTATTTTTTAGGTAAATAAATTGACAACAGACTTTTACAGCATGCTTATAGGGAAGCACATTCAACAAGCACAGCATTTACACAAATTACTGATGATTGGATGAGAGAAATTAATGATTAAAAGATTGTGGGGGCTGTTTTGTTAGACTTCAGTGCAGCTTTTGACATTATCGATCATTAAAAAAATTAAATGTGTTATGGCTTTACACCCCCTGCTTTATTGTGGATAAAGAGTTACCTGTCTAACAGAACACAGAGGGTGTTCTTTAATGGAATCCTATCCAACATAATCCAGGTAGAATCAGGAATTCCCCAGTAAACCCAGTGTGTCTATGTATGCGATAACTCAACACTATACATGTCAGCTACTAGAGCGACTGAAATGACTGCAACACTTAACAAAGAGCTGCAGTTAGTTTCAGAAATGGTGGCGAGGAATAAGTTAGTCCTAAATATTTCAAAAACTAAAAGCCTTGTATTTGAGACAAATTATTCACGAAACCTCAACTAAATCTTGTAATGAATAATGTAGAAATTGATCAAGTTGAGGTGTCTAAAACTGCTTGGAGTAACCCTGGATTGTAAACTGTCATGGAGCTAAGATGGGGAGAAGTTTGTCGATAATAAAGCGCCTGCTATGCCTTTTTAACAACACTATCAACAAGGCAGGTCCTACAGGCCCCAGTTTTGTTGCATCTGGACAACTGTTCAGTCGTGTGGTCAGGTGCCACAAAGAGAGATCTCAGAAAATTACAATTGTCTCAGAACAGGGAAGCACGGCTGGTCTTTAAATGTACATTGAGAGCTAACATTAATAATATGCATGTCAATCTCTCATGGCTCAAAGTGGAGGAGAGATTGACTTCATCACTACTTGTTTTTGTAATAAGTGTTGACAAGTTGAATGCATAAGCTGTCTGTTTAAACTACAAAGCACGGACACCCCCACAAGACATGCCACCAGAGGTCCCTTCAAGTCCATAACAGACTATGGGAGGCACACAGTACTACATAGAGCCATGACTTCATGGAACTCTATTCCCAATCAGGTAACTGATGCAAGCAGTAGAATCAGATTAAAATAACTGATAAAAAAATACACCTTATGGAACAGCGGGGACTGTGAAGAGACACAAACACACACACTCTACACACATACGTTGTAATATTGTTGTATGATGTACTGTTTTATCTTTTGCTTTATGCATGATGTAAGTGCCTTAATGTGTTTGGACCCCAGGAAGAGTAGCTGCAAGGCAGCAGCTAATGGGGGATCTCTAATAAATACAAATAAACATGAATAAAAATGTAATAAATCAAATATAGCAGCAATTACAGCTGTGAGTCAGTCTTCTTGGGTAAGTCTCTAAGAGCATTGCGCAACTGGATTGTGTAATATTTGCCTATTATTCTTTTCATAATCTTTCAAGCTCTGTTGGGGATCATGGCTAGACATCAATCATTAAGTCTTGCCATAGTATTTCAAGCAGACGTATGTCAAAACTGCAATTTGGCCACTTAGGAACATTCACGGTCTTCTTGGTAAGCAACTCCAGTGTAGATTTGGCCTTGTGTTGTAGGTTATTTTCCTGCTTAAAGGTGAAATCATCTCCCAGTCTCTGGTGCAGGTTTTCTTCTAGGATTCAGCCTGTGCTTAGCCCTATCCCATTTCTTTTTATCCTGAAAAACCTCCCAATATTTGCCGATGTCAAGCATACCCATAACATGATGCAGCCTCCACCATGCTTAAAAATAAGGAGGCAGTTACTCAGTGATGTGTTGTATTTAACCCAAACATAGAGCTTTGCATTTAGGCCAAAACATGGATTCATTTGCCATGTTGTTTTGCAGTATTAGTTTAGTGCAATGTTGCATACACAATGAATGTTTTATTGTATTTTGTATATTTGCATTCTTCTTTTCACTCTGTCATTCAGGTCATTATTGTGGATTTACTACAATGTTGTTGATCCATCATCAGTTTTCTAGCATCACCGCCATTGAATTCTACAGCTGTTTTAAAATCGTAACATCCCTGAGCATTAGCATCCTTGTCCTGCAGCTCAGTTCAGAAGGACGACTGTATCTTTGATGTGTCTGGGTAATTTAATACATAATACACAGCATATTAACTAGACCATGCTTAAAGAGATATTCAATGTCTGATTTGATATTGTTACCCATCTACCAATCACTATCCTTTTTTATGAGGCTTTTGAAAAGCTCCCTGGTCTTTGTAGTTGAATCTGTGCTTGAAATTCAATACTTGACTGAGGCACCTTACAGATAGATGTATGTATGGGCGACAGAGGATGGGTGTGTCATTTTAAAAAATCATGTCAACCCCTATTATTTCACATTGAGTGAGTCCATGTAACTTTTTATGTGATATGGTAAGCCACATTTTACTCCTGAATTCATTTAGTCTTTCCAAAGCAAAGGGGCTGAATACTTATGCAATGACTACATTTTAGTTATTACATTTTTTATTCATATTTTTTTATCACAATTTTCTTCCACTTTGATATAACATAGTATTTTGTGTATATTGTAGGCTTTTTTTTACAATTAAATAAACTTTAATCCCACTTTTTAACACAATAAAATGTGAAGAAATCTAAGGGGTCTGAATAGTTTTGCAAGGCACTATTAAGACTATTAAGTTCTAGTTAGCCTGGCCTATAACTCCCTCCTGTCCTGCGAGAGAAACACAATAAAATTAGAAAAATTATGGATGACAAAAGAGATTCAAAATAATCAAACCTTGACAGAGAAAAAAGTTGAAAATGTATGTGAGGAAAATGGAACCGCACCTATTTAGACTGAGCATTTAATTCATGGAAATCTCTTAAGGCCCAGTGTTTTTCTCTTCTAAAGGGCCTTGGTGTCTTATGAATCTCTCTGGCAGCTAGCTGGGTTAAATCATTGCGGCTGCATCTGAAATTGCACCATAATCCCTATGTAGAGTACTACATTCCTAGTCAAAAGTAGTGCACTATGTAAGGAATAGGGTACCATTTTGGATGCATTCTGGGTTTGTAATATATCAGAGAGCCTGAATGAGGCGTAACAGAGAGAACAGAACAGATGTTTTAATGATGTAAAGGATGACAAGTCTCAGGCTTAATGTTTTATAGAACATAAAGCTTGCATCACACCATCATGTTACAATTCGGTCACACTATAAATCTGACAAGAAGACACAGTGGCAGAATAAATTCATCACAAAATCGAAGAGCAACCTCTGTCTGGTGAAGTCCACAAAGCATATTGCATGTAACAAACAGTTACATGACCTACAGCACGGTCAAGCAAGTTAATGTTTCCAACATTTTCGGCCCACTAAACAACTATTGATTTAGAGAACCACAGAGACTTACCGCAAATCGTAAAGAAAACAGGAGCTGTATTCCAGCACCATTTCAACTTCAACATAATCAAATCACCTATGCTTAGTCTAATACAGTGACAACTAAAATATAGACCATAAAGCTTGCGAGGCGAAGGAGATTGCATCATGCCATCATATTATAATTAGGTCATACTATATCCGGTGAACACAAACGGTACCCTATTTCCTATATAGTAGTAGACTATTGTTGACCATAGGGATCTGGTCACAAGTAGCGCACTATATAAGGAATAGGACTCAGTTACTGTCTGTGCATATCAATTATTCCTTACAAGTACTCTTTACAATGTTAATTAATTACTTCACATGATTTAATGCAGCTATCATGACGGAATGATGAATAAAAGAGTTTGAACAGGATCTTAAACACTTACAAATTCGTAACATATACAAATTGCAGGATTACAAAATAATTATAATTTGCAGTGTGTAACATCATATGAAATGGATGACGTTGTGCACAATTTTCAGGGATCCATTTTGGCTCGTGAGCGCTACTTCAAAACTCCTGGCTGAAATTAAACAAAACCTTTTTATAGCGCATCTTTTAATGGATTTATAAAACATAGAGCCATTGACTGCACAGAGTCGCGTTAACAGACATCCCATTCTGCCGTGTTTAGTTGGAACACTAAAATGTAAGATGTAATCTACATCTCCATTATTATTGGACACAATGTTGATTCAACCAGTGATTGACCCGTGGGTAGTGACTAGTTTCTTGTTTCTGTTTGCTGAACATTCAACCGAGCAGTCAGGACACCTGTCTACCTGTCAATCTGCCTCGCCCCTCCTCGCCCCTCCCTGAACAACTCCTTTCAATTGCTGAAATTATTTCTCTAAGCTGACTTCTATGTTGGCTTTCAATCTACTCAGAAAATTGAATCACAGATGGGAAATAAAGGAATGGAAGTAAGATGCATTTAATCTTGTTGTGCCAAAGATAACTAATAGTGTCTGAGGACTGCCCTTCTCACAAGGTTGTTAGAATTTCAGTGAAGTGAAGGAAATATGTTGCCATGGAATATATCTGCTGGAAGGTTGAGAGGTTTGTAAACCTGGCAGCATCTAGAATTCATTGGTAGTTCATGAAAGGGATTCAAACCAAGGTCAGCAGAACAACACTAGCAGCTACAAAGCAAACAGTACTGTCCTCTAGCTTAGCTACTGTAATTGCACAACTAGTAGACCTCAGAGCTATCAGACTTGTGACCTTAGCTTGAACAGTTCAAAGACCAGATTCAGTCAATCGAAATTGTAGTTCAGGGGAAATGCATCATATAACCTGGAGTCATTTTAAGGTGCTGAGTGAATTTTTTTAAAATCTAAGTGATTTAAACATTGTAAGAGCAATGTTCTCCAGCAGTTCGCTTCAACAGGCAATCCCCACAGTTAAAACAGAGTGGACTGGATCCATCGATCTGAAACAAGGTTATTATAGTTTTGTGTTTTTATCGTTGTTTTGATTTATATTAGTTTAGTTTGTTTTCAGACCTGATTCATTCGTTTTTATTTAGAGGTCGTACAATAAGTTTTGTAGTGATTCCGATGTTGATGATTTGAAGAATATTTGCTGGTCTGTGCTGTGTAATGACGAGCAACCAGACGCTGCACTTGCCACATTTATAAAAAAGCTTTTTCCAGTTACCAATAAGCATGCCCCCATTAAGAAAATGACTTCAAAACTGTTAAATCCCCTTGGATTGATTAGGAATTGGAAAATTATATGATTGAGAATGATGAGGCAAAAGGAATGGCAAATAATTCTGGCTGCACAACCGATTGGCAAACGTACTGCAAATTGAGAAATCATGTGACCCAAACTGAATAAAACAAAGAAGAAACTATACCATGAAACAAAGATAAATTATATAAAGAATGATAGTATAAAGCCTTGGGGCACCTTTATTTAAATTTTGGGCAAAAAGGCAAACTCGGCTCTATCGTTCATTTATTCAGTTGGTTCAATCATCACAAAAACCACTGATATTGCCAACATTTGAATGATTGTTTTTCATTGGGAAGATTAGCAAACTTAGGCATAACATGCCAGCAACAAACGCGGACGCTACACATCCAAGTATAACTGACCAAATTATGAAAGAAAAGCATTGTAATTTTGAATTCCGTAGTGTGGAAGAGGTGGAAAAAAACAGACAAGCCACCGAGGTCTGACAACTTGGATGGAAAAATACTGAGGATAATAGCTGACGATGATGCCACTCCTATTTGCCATATCTTCAATCTAAGTCTACTAAAAGTGTATGCCTTCAGGACTGGAGGGAAGCCAGAATAGAATAGTACAGTCCCCTTTACTGGCTCAAATACCCAACCAATCAGCCTGTGATCAACCCTTAGTAACCTTTTGGAATAAAACGTATTTTACCCGATACAATGCTATTTTTTAGGTAAATAAATTGACAACAGACTTTTACAGCATGCTTATAGGGAAGCACATTCAACAAGCACAGCATTTACACAAATTACTGATGATTGGATGAGAGAAATTAATGATTAAAAGATTGTGGGGGCTGTTTTGTTAGACTTCAGTGCAGCTTTTGACATTATCGATCATTAAAAAAATGAAATGTGTTATGGCTTTACACCCCCTGCTTTATTGTGGATAAAGAGTTACCTGTCTAACAGAACACAGAGGGTGTTCTTTAATGGAATCCTATCCAACATAATCCAGGTAGAATCAGGAATTCCCCAGTAAACCCAGTGTGTCTATGTATGCGATAACTCAACACTACACATGTCAGCTACTAGAGCGACTGAAATGACTGCAACACTTAACAAAGAGCTGCAGTTAGTTTCAGAAATGGTGGCGAGGAATAAGTTAGTCCTAAATATTTAAAAAACTGAAAGCCTTGTAATTTGGGACAAATTATTCACTAAACCTCAACTAAATCTTGTAATGAATAATGTAGAAATTGATCAAGTTGAGGTGTCTAAAACTGCTTGGAGTAACCCTGGATTGTAAACTGTCATGGAGCTAAGATGTGGAGAAGTCTGTCGATATTAAAGCGCCTGCTCTGCCTTTTTAACAACACTATCAACAAGGCAGGTCCTACAGGCCCCAGTTTTGTTGCATCTGGACAACTGTTCAGTCGTGTGGTCAGGTGCCACAAAGAGAGATCTCAGAAAATTACAATTGTCTCAGAACAGGGAAGCACGGCTGGTCTTTAAATGTACATTGAGAGCTAACATTAATAATATGCATGTCAATCTCTCATGGCTCAAAGTGGAGGAGAGATTGACTTCATCACTACTTGTTTTTGTAATAAGTGTTGACAAGTTGAATACACAAGCTGTCTGTTTAAACTACAAAGCACGGACACCCCCACAAGACATGCCACCAGAGGTCCCTTCAAGTCCATAACAGACTATGGGAGGCACACAGTACTACATAGAGCCATGACTTCATGGAACTCTATTCCCCATCAGGTAACTGATGCAAGCAGTAGAATCAGATTAAAATAACTGATAAAAAAATACCTTATGGAACAGCGGGGACTGTGAAGAGACACAAACACACACACTCTACACACATACGTTGTAATATTGTTGTATGATGTACTGTTTTATCTTTTGCTTTATGCATGATGTAAGTGCCTTAATGTGTTTGGACCCCAGGAAGAGTAGCTGCAAGGCAGCAGCTAATGGGGGATCTCTAATAAATACAAATAAACATGAATAAAAATGTAATAGATCAAATATAGCAGTTGCATAATTATTCAGCTCCCTGAGTCCAAACATATGGCAGCAATTACAGCTGTTAGTCAGTCTTCTTGGGTAAGTCTCTAAGAGCATTGCGCAACTGGATTGTGTAATATTTGCCTATTATTCTTTTCATAATCTTTCAAGCTCTGTTGGGGATCATGGCTAGACATCAATCATTAAGTCTTGCCATAGTATTTCAAGCAGACGTATGTCAAAACTGTAATTTGGCCACTAAGGAACATTCACGGTCTTCTTGGTAAGCAACTCCAGTGTAGATTTGGCCTTGTGTTGTAGGTTATTTTCCTGCTTAAAGGTGAAATCATCTCCCAGTCTCTGGTGCAGGTTTTCTTCTAGGATTCAGCCTGTGCTTAGCCCTATCCCATTTCTTTTTATCCTGAAAAACATCCCAATATTTGCCGATGTCAAGCATACCCATAACATGATGCAGCCTCCACCATGCTTAAAAATAAGGAGGCAGTTACTCAGTGATGTGTTGTATTTAACCCAAACATAGAGCTTTGCATTTAGGCCAAAACATGGATTCATTTGCCATGTTGTTTTGCAGTATTAGTTTAGTGCAATGTTGCATACACAATGAATGTTTTATTTTATTTTGTATATTTGCATTCTTCTTTTCACTCTGTCATTCAGGTCATTATTGTGGATTTACTACAATGTTGTTGATCCATCATCAGTTTTCTCCCATCACCGCCATTGAATTCTGCAGCTGTTTTAAAATCGTAACATCCCTGAGCATTAGCATCCTTGTCCTGCAGCTCAGTTCAGAAGGACGACTGTATCTTTGATGTGTCTGGGTAATTTAATACATAATACACAGCATATTAACTAGACCATGCTTAAAGAGATATTCAATGTCTGATTTGATATTGTTACCCATCTACCAATCACTATCCTTTTTTATGAGGCTTTTGAAAAGCTCCCTGGTCTTTGTAGTTGAATCTGTGCTTGAAATTCAATACTTGACTGAGGCACCTTACGTATGGGCGACAGAGGATGGGTGTGTCATTTTTAAAAATCATGTCAACCCCTATTATTTCACATTGAGTGAGTCCATGTAACTTTTTATGTGATATGGTAAGCCACATTTTACTCCTGAATTCATTTAGTCTTTCCAAAGCAAAGGGGCTGAATACTTATGCAATGACTACATTTTAGTTATTACATTTTTTATTCATATTTTTTTATCACAATTTTCTTCCACTTTGATATAACATAGTATTTTGTGTATATTGTAGGCTTTTTTTTACAATTAAATAAACTTTAATCCCACTTTTTAACACAATAAAATGTGAAGAAATCTAAGGGGTCTGAATAGTTTTGCAAGGCACTATTAAGACTATTAAGTTCTAGTTAGCCTGGCCTATAACTCCCTCCTGTCCTGCGAGAGAAACACAATAAAATTAGAAAAATTATGGATGACAAAAGAGATTCAAAATAATCAAACCTTGACAGAGAAAAAAGTTGAAAATGTATGTGAGGAAAATGGAACCGCACCTATTTAGACTGAGCATTTAATTCATGGAAATCTCTTAAGGCCCAGTGTTTTTCTCTTCTAAAGGGCCTTGGTGTCTTATGAATCTCTCTGGCAGCTAGCTGGGTTAAATCATTGCGGCTGCATCTGAAATTGCACCATAATCCCTATGTAGAGTACTACATTCCTAGTCAAAAGTAGTGCACTATGTAAGGAATAGGGTACCATTTTGGATGCATTCTGGGTTTGTAATATATCAGAGAGCCTGAATGAGGCGTAACAGAGAGAACAGAACAGATGTTTTACTGATGTAAAGGATGACAAGTCTCAGGCTTAATGTTTTATAGAACATAAAGCTTGCAGGGCGAAGGAGATTGCATCACGCCATCATGTTACAATTCGGTCACACTATAAATCTGACAAGAAGACACAGTGGCAGAATAAATTCATCACAAAATCGAAGAGCAACCTCTGTCTGGTGAAGTCCACAAAGCATATTGCATGTAACAAACAGTTACATGACCTACAGCACGGTCAAGCAAGTTAATGTTTACAACATTTTCAGCCCACTAAACAACTATTGATTTAGAGAACCACAGAGACTTACCGCAAATCGTAAAGAAAACAGGAGCTGTATTCCAGCACCATTTCAACTTCAACATCATCAAATCACCTATGCTTAGTCTAATACAGTGACAACTAAAATATAGACCATAAAGCTTGCGAGGTGAAGGAGATTGCATCATGCCATCATATTATAATTAGGTCATACTATATCCGGTGAACACAAACTGTACCCTATTTCTTATATAGTAGTAGACTATTGTTGACCATAGGGCTCTGTTCACAAGTAGCGCACTATATAAGGAATAGGACTCAGTTACTGTCTGTGCATATCAATTATTCCTTACAAGTACTCTTTACAATGTTAATTAATTACTTCACATGATTTAATGAAGCTATCATGTGGAATGATGAATAAAAGAGTTTGAACAGGATCTTAAACACTTACAAATTCGGATCATATACAAATTGCAGGATTACAAAATAATTATAATTTGCAGTGTGTAACATCATATGAAATGGATGACGTTGTGCACAATTTTCAGGGATCCATTTTGGCTCGTGAGCACTACTTCAAAACTCCTGGCTGAAATTAAACAAAACCTTTTTATAGTGCATCTTTTAATGGATTTATAAAATATAGAGCCATTGACTGCACGGAGTCGCGTTATCAGACATCCCATTCAGCCGTGTTTAGTTGGAACACTAGAATGTAAGATGTAATCTACATCTCCATTATTATTGGACACAATGTTGATTCAACCAGTGATTGACCCGTGGGTAGTGACTAGTTTCTTGTTTCTGTTTGCTGAACATTCAACCGAGCAGTCAGGACACCTGTCTACCTGTCAATCTGCCTCGCCCCTCCTCGCCCCTCCCTGAACAACTCCTTTCAATTGCTGAAATTATTTCTCTAAGCTGACTTCTATGTTGGCTTTCAATCTACTCAGAAAATTGAATCACAGATGGGAAATAAAGGAATGGAAGTAAGATGCATTTAATCTTGTTGTGCCAAAGATAACTAATAGTGTCTGAGGACTGCCCTTCTCACAAGGTTGTTAGAATTTCAGTGAAGTGAAGGAAATATGTTGCCATGGAATATATCTGCTGGAAGGTTGAGAGGTTTGTAAACCTGGCAGCATCTAGAATTCATTGGTAGTTCATGAAAGGGATTCAAACCAAGGTCAGCAGAACAACACTAGCAGCTACAAAGCAAACAGTACTGTCCTCTAGCTTAGCTACTGTAATTGCACAACTAGTAGACCTCAGAGCTATCAGACTTGTGACCTTAGCTTGAACAGTTCAAAGACCAGATTCAGTCAATCGAAATTGTAGTTCAGGGAAATGCATCATATAACCTGGAGTCATTTTAAGGTGCTGAGTGAATTTTTAAAAAAATCTAAGTGATTTAAACATTGTAAGAGCAATGTTCTCCAGCAGTTCGCTTCAACAGGCAATCCCCACAGTTAAAACAGAGTGGACTGGATCCATCGATCTGAAACAAGGTTATTATAGTTTTGTGTTTTTATCGTTGTTTTGATTTATATTAGTTTAGTTTGTTTTCAGACCTGATTCATTCGTTTTTATTTAGAGGTCGTACAATAAGTTTTGTAGTGATTCCGATGTTGATGATTTGAAGAATATTTGCTGGTCTGTGCTGTGTAATGACGAGCAACCAGACGCTGCACTTGCCACATTTATAAAAAAGCTTTTTCCAGTTACCAATAAGCATGCCCCCCATTAAGAAAATGACTTCAAAACTGTTAAATCCCCTTGGATTGATTAGGAATTGGAAAATTATATGATTGAGAATGATGAGGCAAAAGGAATGGCAAATAATTCTGGCTGCACAACCGATTGGCAAACGTACTGCAAATTGAGAAATCATGTGACCCAAACTGAATAAAACAAAGAAGAAACTATACCATGAAACAAAGATAAATTATATAAAGAATGATAGTATAAAGCCTTGGGGCACCTTTATTTAAATTTTGGGCAAAAAGGCAAACTCGGCTCTATCGTTCATTTATTCAGTTGGTTCAATCATCACAAAAACCACTGATATTGCCAACATTTGAATGATTGTTTTTCATTGGGAAGATTAGCAAACTTAGGCATAACATGCCAGCAACAAACGCGGACGCTACACATCCAAGTATAACTGACCAAATTATGAAAGAAAAGCATTGTAATTTTGAATTCCGTAGTGTGGAAGAGGTGGAAAAAAACAGACAAGCCACCGAGGTCTGACAACTTGGATGGAAAAATACTGAGGATAATAGCTGACGATGATGCCACTCCTATTTGCCATATCTTCAATCTAAGTCTACTAAAAAGTGTATGCCTTCAGGACTGGAGGGAAGCCAGAATAGAATAGTACAGTCCCCTTTACTGGCTCAAATACCCAACCAATCAGCCTGTGATCAACCCTTAGTAACCTTTTGGAATAAAACGTATTTTACCCGATACAATGCTATTTTTTAGGTAAATAAATTGACAACAGACTTTTACAGCATGCTTATAGGGAAGCACATTCAACAAGCACAGCATTTACACAAATTACTGATGATTGGCTGAGAGAAATTAATGATTAAAAGATTGTGGGGGCTGTTTTGTTAGACTTCAGTGCAGCTTTTGACATTATCGATCATTAAAAAAATAAATGTGTTATGGCTTTACACCCCCCTGCTTTATTGTGGATAAAGAGTTACCTGTCTAACAGAACACAGAGGGTGTTCTTTAATGGAATCCTATCCAACATAATCCAGGTAGAATCAGGAATTCCCCAGTAAACCCAGTGTGTCTATGTATGCGATAACTCAACACTACACATGTCAGCTACTAGAGCGACTGAAATGACTGCAACACTTAACAAAGAGCTGCAGTTAGTTTCAGAAATGGTGGCGAGGAATAAGTTAGTCCTAAATATTTAAAAAACTAAAAGCCTTGTATTTGGGACAAATTATTCACTAAACCTCAACTAAATCTTGTAATGAATAATGTAGAAATTGATCAAGTTGAGGTGTCTAAAACTGCTTGGAGTAACCCTGGATTGTAAACTGTCATGGAGCTAAGATGGGGAGAAGTTTGTCGATAATAAAGCGCCTGCTCTGCCTTTTTAACAACACTATCAACAAGGCAGGTCCTACAGGCCCCAGTTTTGTTGCATCTGGACAACTGTTCAGTCGTGTGGTCAGGTGCCACAAAGAGAGATCTCAGAAAATTACAATTGTCTCAGAACAGGGAAGCACGGCTGGTCTTTAAATGTACATTGAGAGCTAACATTAATAATATGCATGTCAATCTCTCATGGCTCAAAGTGGAGGAGAGATTGACTTCATCACTACTTGTTTTTGTAATAAGTGTTGACAAGTTGAATACACAAGCTGTCTGTTTAAACTACAAAGCACGGACACCCCCACAAGACATGCCACCAGAGGTCCCTTCAAGTCCATAACAGACTATGGGAGGCACACAGTACTACATAGAGCCATGACTTCATGGAACTCTATTCCCCATCAGGTAACTGATGCAAGCAGTAGAATCAGATTAAAATAACTGATAAAAAATACACCTTATGGAACAGCGGGGACTGTGAAGAGACACAAACACACACACTCTACACACATACGTTGTAATATTGTTGTATGATGTACTGTTTTATCTTTTGCTTTATGCATGATGTAAGTGCCTTAATGTGTTTGGACCCCAGGAAGAGTAGCTGCAAGGCAGCAGCTAATGGGGGATCTCTAATAAATACAAATAAACATGAATAAAAATGTAATAGATCAAATATAGCAGTTGCATAATTATTCAAGTCCAAAATATGGCAGCAATTACAGCTGTTAGTCAGTCTTCTTGGGTAAGTCTCTAAGAGCATTGCGCAACTGGATTGTGTAATATTTGCCTATTATTCTTTTCATAATCTTTCAAGCTCTGTTGGGGATCATGGCTAGACATCAATCATTAAGTCTTGCCATAGTATTTCAAGCAGACGTATGTCAAAACTGTAATTTGGCCACTTAGGAACATTCACGGTCTTCTTGGTAAGCAACTCCAGTGTAGATTTGGCCTTGTGTTGTAGGTTATTTTCCTGCTTAAAGGTGAAATCATCTCCCAGTCTCTGGTGCAGGTTTTCTTCTAGGATTCAGCCTGTGCTTAGCCCTATCCCATATCTTTTTATCCTGAAAAACATCCCAATATTTGCCGATGTCAAGCATACCCATAACATGATGCAGCCTCCACCATGCTTAAAAATAAGGAGGCAGTTACTCAGTGATGTGTTGTATTTAACCCAAACATAGAGCTTTGCATTTAGGCCAAAACATGGATTCATTTGCCATGTTGTTTTGCAGTATTAGTTTAGTGCAATGTTGCATACACAATGAATGTTTTATTTTATTTTGTATATTTGCATTCTTCTTTTCACTCTGTCATTCAGGTCATTATTGTGGATTTACTACAATGTTGTTGATCCATCATCAGTTTTCTCCCATCACCGCCATTGAATTCTACAGCTGTTTTAAAATCGTAACATCCCTGAGCATTAGCATCCTTGTCCTGCAGCTCAGTTCAGAAGGACGACTGTATCTTTGATGTGTCTGGGTAATTTAATACATAATACACAGCATATTAACTAGACCATGCTTAAAGAGATATTCAATGTCTGATTTGATATTGTTACCCATCTACCAATCACTATCCTTTTTTATGAGGCTTTTGAAAAGCTCCCTGGTCTTTGTAGTTGAATCTGTGCTTGAAATTCAATACTTGACTGAGGCACATTACAGATGTATGTATGGGCGACAGAGGATGGGTGTGTCATTTAAAAAAATCATGTCAACCCCTATTATTTCACATTGAGTGAGTCCATGTAACTTTTTATGTGATATGGTAAGCCACATTTTACTCCTGAATTCATTTAGTCTTTCCAAAGCAAAGGGGCTGAATACTTATGCAATGACTACATTTTAGTTATTACATTTTTTATTCATATTTTTTTATCACAATTTTCTTCCACTTTGATATAACATAGTATTTTGTGTATATTGTAGGCTTTTTTTTTTACAATTAAATAAACTTTAATCCCACTTTTTAACACAATAAAATGTGAAGAAATCTAAGGGGTCTGAATAGTTTTGCAAGGCACTATTAAGACTATTAAGTTCTAGTTAGCCTGGCCTATAACTCCCTCCTGTCCTGCGAGAGAAACACAATAAAATTAGAAAAATTATGGATGACAAAAGAGATTCAAAATAATCAAACCTTGACAGAGAAAAAAGTTGAAAATGTATGTGAGGAAAATGGAACCGCACCTATTTAGACTGAGCATTTAATTCATGGAAATCTCTTAAGGCCCAGTGTTTTTCTCTTCTAAAGGGCCTTGGTGTCTTATGAATCTCTCTGGCAGCTAGCTGGGTTAAATCATTGCGGCTGCATCTGAAATTGCACCATAATCCCTATGTAGAGTACTACATTCCTAGTCAAAAGTAGTGCACTATGTAAGGAATAGGGTACCATTTTGGATGCATTCTGGGTTTGTAATATATCAGAGAGCCTGAATGAGGCGTAACAGAGAGAACAGAACAGATGTTTTACTGATGTAAAGGATGACAAGTCTCAGGCTTAATGTGTTATAGAACATAAAGCTTGCATCACGCCATCATGTTACAATTCGGTCACACTATAAATCTGACAAGAAGACACAGTGGCAGAATAAATTCATCACAAAATCGAAGAGCAACCTCTGTCTGGTGAAGTCCACAAAGCATATTGCATGTAACAAACAGTTACATGACCTACAGCACGGTCAAGCAAGTTAATGTTTCCAACATTTTCGGCCCACTAAACAACTATTGATTTAGAGAACCACAGAGACTTACCGCAAATCGTAAAGAAAACAGGAGCTGTATTCCAGCACCATTTCAACTTCAACATCATCAAATCACCTATGCTTAGTCTAATACAGTGACAACTAAAATATAGACCATAAAGCTTGCGAGGTGAAGGAGATTGCATCATGCCATCATATTATAATTAGGTCATACTATATCCGGTGAACACAAACGGTACCCTATTTCCTATATAGTAGTAGACTATTGTTGACCATAGGGATCTGGTCACAAGTAGCGCACTATATAAGGAATAGGACTCAGTTACTGTCTGTGCATATCAATTATTCCTTACAAGTACTCTTTACAATGTTAATTAATTACTTCACATGATTTAATGAAGCTATCATGTGGAATGATGAATAAAAGAGTTTGAACAGGATCTTAAACACTTACAAATTCGTATCATATACAAATTGCAGGATTACAAAATAATGATAATTTGCAGTGTGTAACATCATATAAAATGGATGACGTTGTGCACAATTTTCAGGGATCCATTTTGGCTCGTGAGCGCTACTTCAAAACTCCTGGCTGAAATTAAACAAAACCTTTTTATAGCTCATCTTTTAATGGATTTATAAAACATAGAGCCATTGACTGCATGGAGTCGCGTTAACAGACATCCCATTCTGCCGTGTTTAGTTGGAACACTAAAATGTAAGATGTAATCTACATCTCCATTATTATTGGACACAATGTTGATTCAACCAGTGATTGACCCGTGGGTAGTGACTAGTTTCTTGTTTCTGTTTGCTGAACATTCAACCGAGCAGTCAGGACACCTGTCTACCTGTCAATCTGCCTCGCCCCTCCTCGCCCCTCCCTGAACAACTCCTTTCAATTGCTGAAATTATTTCTCTAAGCTGACTTCTATGTTGGCTTTCAATCTACTCAGAAAATTGAATCACAGATGGGAAATAAAGGAATGGAAGTAAGATGCATTTAATCTTGTTGTGCCAAAGATAACTAATAGTGTCTGAGGACTGCCCTTCTCACAAGGTTGTTAGAATTTCAGTGAAGTGAAGGAAATATGTTGCCATGGAATATATCTGCTGGAAGGTTGAGAGGTTTGTAAACCTGGCAGCATCTAGAATTCATTGGTAGTTCATGAAAGGGATTCAAACCAAGGTCAGCAGAACAACACTAGCAGCTACAAAGCAAACAGTACTGTCCTCTAGCTTAGCTACTGTAATTGCACAACTAGTAGACCTCAGAGCTATCAGACTTGTGACCTTAGCTTGAACAGTTCAAAGACCAGATTCAGTCAATCGAAATTGTAGTTCAGGGGAAATGCATCATATAACCTGGAGTCATTTTAAGGTGCTGAGTGAATTTTTTTAAAATCTAAGTGATTTAAACATTGTAAGAGCAATGTTCTCCAGCAGTTCGCTTCAACAGGCAATCCCCACAGTTAAAACAGAGTGGACTGGATCCATCGATCTGAAACAAGGTTATTATAGTTTTGTGTTTTTATCGTTGTTTTGATTTATATTAGTTTAGTTTGTTTTCAGACCTGATTCATTCGTTTTTATTTAGAGGTCGTACAATAAGTTTTGTAGTGATTCCGATGTTGATGATTTGAAGAATATTTGCTGGTCTGTGCTGTGTAATGACGAGCAACCAGACGCTGCACTTGCCACATTTATAAAAAAGCTTTTTCCAGTTACCAATAAGCATGCCCCCCATTAAGAAAATGACTTCAAAACTGTTAAATCCCCTTGGATTGATTAGGAATTGGAAAATTATATGATTGAGAATGATGAGGCAAAAGGAATGGCAAATAATTCTGGCTGCACAACCGATTGGCAAACGTACTGCAAATTGAGAAATCATGTGACCCAAACTGAATAAAACAAAGAAGAAACTATACCATGAAACAAAGATAAATTATATAAAGAATGATAGTATAAAGCCTTGGGGCACCTTAATTGAAATTTTGGGCAAAAAGGCAAACTCGGCTCTATTGTTCATTTATTCAGTTGGCTCAATCATCACAAAAACCACTGACATTGCCAACATTTGAATGATTTTTTTTCATTGGGAAGATTAGCAAACTTAGGCATAACATGCCAGTAACAAACGCGGACGCTACACATCCAAGTATAACTGACCAAATTATGAAAGAAAAGCATTGTAATTTTGAATTCCGTAGTGTGGAAGAGGTGGAAAAAAACAGACAAGCCACCGAGGTCTGACAACTTGGATGGAAAAATACTGAGGATAATAGCTGACGATGATGCCACTCCTATTTGCCATATCTTCAATCTAAGTCTACTAAAAAGTGTATGCCTTCAGGACTGGAGGGAAGCCAGAATAGAATAGTACAGTCCCCTTTACTGGCTCAAATACCCAACCAATCAGCCTGTGAGCAACCCTTAGTAACCTTTTGGAATAAAACATATTTTACCAGATACAATGCTATTTTTCAGTAAATAAATTGACAACAGACTTTTTCAGCATGCTTATAGGGAAGTACATTCAACAAGCACAGCATTTACACAAATTACTGATGATTGGCTGAGAGAAATTGATGATTAAAAGATTGTGGGGGCTGTTTTGTTAGACTTCAGTGCGGCTTTTGACATTATCGATCATTAAAAAAATAAATGTGTTATGGCTTTACACCCCCTGCTTTATTGTGGATAAAGAGTTACCTGTCTAACAGAACACAGAGGGTGTTCTTTAATGGAATCCTATCCAACATAATCCAGGTAGAATCAGGAATTCCCCAGTAAACCCAGTGTGTCTATGTATGCGATAACTCAACACTATACATGTCAGCTACTAGAGCGACTGAAATGACTGCAACACTTAACAAAGAGCTGCAGTTAGTTTCAGAAATGGTGGCGAGGAATAAGTTAGTCCTAAATATTTCAAAAACTAAAAGCCTTGTATTTGAGACAAATTATTCACGAAACCTCAACTAAATCTTGTAATGAATAATGTAGAAATTGATCAAGTTGAGGTGTCTAAAACTGCTTGGAGTAACCCTGGATTGTAAACTGTCATGGAGCTAAGATGGGGAGAAGTTTGTCGATAATAAAGCGCCTGCTCTGCCTTTTTAACAACACTATCAACAAGGCAGGTCCTACAGGCCCCAGTTTTGTTGCATCTGGACAACTGTTCAGTCGTGTGGTCAGGTGCCACAAAGAGAGATCTCAGAAAATTACAATTGTCTCAGAACAGGGAAGCACGGCTGGTCTTTAAATGTACATTGAGAGCTAACATTAATAATATGCATGTCAATCTCTCATGGCTCAAAGTGGAGGAGAGATTGACTTCATCACTACTTGTTTTTGTAATAAGTGTTGACAAGTTGAATGCATAAGCTGTCTGTTTAAACTACAAAGCACGGACACCCCCACAAGACATGCCACCAGAGGTCCCTTCAAGTCCATAACAGACTATGGGAGGCACACAGTACTACATAGAGCCATGACTTCATGGAACTCTATTCCCCATCAGGTAACTGATGCAAGCAGTAGAATCAGATTAAAATAACTGATAAAAAAATACACCTTATGGAACAGCGGGGACTGTGAAGAGACACAAACACACACACTCTACACACATACGTTGTAATATTGTTGTATGATGTACTGTTTTATCTTTTGCTTTATGCATGATGTAAGTGCCTTAATGTGTTTGGACCCCAGGAAGAGTAGCTGCAAGGCAGCAGCTAATGGGGGATCTCTAATAAATACAAATAAACATGAATAAAAATGTAATAGATCAAATATAGCAGTTGCATAAGTATTCAGCTCCCTGAGTCCAAACATATGGCAGCAATTACAGCTGTTAGTCAGTCTTCTTGGGTAAGTCTCTAAGAGCATTGCGCAACTGGATTGTGTAATATTTGCCTATTATTCTTTTCATAATCTTTCAAGCTCTGTTGGGGATCATGGCTAGACATCAATCATTAAGTCTTGCCATAGTATTTCAAGCAGACGTATGTCAAAACTGTAATTTGGCCACTAAGGAACATTCACGGTCTTCTTGGTAAGCAACTCCAGTGTAGATTTGGCCTTGTGTTGTAGGTTATTTTCCTGCTTAAAGGTGAAATCATCTCCCAGTCTCTGGTGCAGGTTTTCTTCTAGGATTCAGCCTGTGCTTAGCCCTATCCCATTTCTTTTTATCCTGAAAAACATCCCAATATTTGCCGATGTCAAGCATACCCATAACATGATGCAGCCTCCACCATGCTTAAAAATAAGGAGGCAGTTACTCAGTGATGTGTTGTATTTAACCCAAACATAGAGCTTTGCATTTAGGCCAAAACATGGATTCATTTGCCATGTTGTTTTGCAGTATTAGTTTAGTGCAATGTTGCATACACAATGAATGTTTTATTTTATTTTGTATATTTGCATTCTTCTTTTCACTCTGTCATTCAGGTCATTATTGTGGATTTACTACAATGTTGTTGATCCATCATCAGTTTTCTCCCATCACCGCCATTGAATTCTGCAGCTGTTTTAAAATCGTAACATCCCTGAGCATTAGCATCCTTGTCCTGCAGCTCAGTTCAGAAGGACGACTGTATCTTTGATGTGTCTGGGTAATTTAATACATAATACACAGCATATTAACTAGACCATGCTTAAAGAGATATTCAATGTCTGATTTGATATTGTTACCCATCTACCAATCACTATCCTTTTTTATGAGGCTTTTGAAAAGCTCCCTGGTCTTTGTAGTTGAATCTGTGCTTGAAATTCAATACTTGACTGAGGCACCTTACAGATATGTATGTATGGGCGACAGAGGATGGGTGTGTCATTTTTAAAAATCATGTCAACCCCTATTATTTCACATTGAGTGAGTCCATGTAACTTTTTATGTGATATGGTAAGCCACATTTTACTCCTGAATTCATTTAGTCTTTCCAAAGCAAAGGGGCTGAATACTTATGCAATGACTACATTTTAGTTATTACATTTTTTATTCATATTTTTTTATCACAATTTTCTTCCACTTTGATATAACATAGTATTTTGTGTATATTGTAGGCTTTTTTACAATTAAATAAACTTTAATCCCACTTTTTAACACAATAAAATGTGAAGAAATCTAAGGGGTCTGAATAGTTTTGCAAGGCACTATTAAGACTATTAAGTTCTAGTTAGCCTGGCCTATAACTCCCTCCTGTCCTGCGAGAGAAACACAATAAAATTAGAAAAATTATGGATGACAAAAGAGATTCAAAATAATCAAACCTTGACAGAGAAAAAGTTGAAAATGTATGTGAGGAAAATGGAACCGCACCTATTTAGACTGAGCATTTAATTCATGGAAATCTCTTAAGGCCCAGTGTTTTTCTCTTCTAAAGGGCCTTGGTGTCTTATGAATCTCTCTGGCAGCTAGCTGGGTTAAATCATTGCGGCTGCATCTGAAATTGCACCATAATCCCTATGTAGAGTACTACATTCCTAGTCAAAAGTAGTGCACTATGTAAGGAATAGGGTACCATTTTGGATGCATTCTGGGTTTGTAATATATCAGAGAGCCTGAATGAGGCGTAACAGAGAGAACAGAACAGATGTTTTACTGATGTAAAGGATGACAAGTCTCAGGCTTAATGTTTTATAGAACATAAAGCTTGCAGGGCGAAGGAGATTGCATCACGCCATCATGTTACAATTCGGTCACACTATAAATCTGACAAGAAGACACAGTGGCAGAATAAATTCATCACAAAATCGAAGAGCAACCTCTGTCTGGTGAAGTCCACAAAGCATATTGCATGTAACAAACAGTTACATGACCTACAGCACGGTCAAGCAAGTTAATGTTTCCAACATTTTCGGCCCACTAAACAACTATTAATTTAGAGAACCACAGAGACTTACCGCAAATCGTAAAGAAAACAGGAGCTGTATTCCAGCACCATTTCAACTTCAACATCATCAAATCACCTATGCTTAGTCTAATACAGTGACAACTAAAATATAGACCATAAAGCTTGCGAGGTGAAGGAGATTGCATCATGCCATCATATTATAATTAGGTCATACTATATCCGGTGAACACAAACGGTACCCTATTTCCTATATAGTAGTAGACTATTGTTGACCATAGGGCTCTGTTCACAAGTAGCGCACGATATAAGGAATAGGACTCAGTTACTGTCTGTGCATATCAATTATTCCTTACAAGTACTCTTTACAATGTTAATGAATTACTTCACATGATTTAATGAAGCTATCATGTGGAATGATGAATAAAAGAGTTTGAACAGGATCTTAAACACTTACAAATTCGTAACATATACAAATTGCAGGATTACAAAATAATGATAATTTGCAGTGTGTAACATCATATAAAATGGATGACGTTCTGCACAATTTTCAGGGATCCATTTTGGCTCGTGAGCACTACTTCAAAACTCCTGGCTGAAATTAAACAAAACCTTTTTATAGCGCATCTTTTAATGGATTTATAAAACATAGAGCCATTGACTGCACGGAGTCGCGTTAACAGACATCCCATTCAGCCGTGTTTAGTTGGAACACTAGAATGTAAGATGTAATCTACATCTCCATTATTATTGGACACAATGTTGATTCAACCAGTGATTGACCCGTGGGTAGTGACTAGTTTCTTGTTTCTGTTTGCTGAACATTCAACCGAGCAGTCAGGACACCTGTCTACCTGTCAATCTGCCTCGACCCTCCCTGACGTCCTTCAACAACTCCTTTCAATTGCTGAAATTATTTCTCTAAGCTGACTTCTATGTTGGCTTTCAATCTACTCAGAAAATTGAATCACAGATGGGAAATAAAGGAATGGAAGTAAGATGCATTTAATCTTGTTGTGCCAAAGATAACTAATAGTGTCTGAGGACTGCCCTTCTCACAAGGTTGTTAGAATTTCAGTGAAGTGAAGGAAATATGTTGCCATGGAATATATCTGCTGGAAGGTTGAGAGGTTTGTAAACCTGGCAGCATCTAGAATTCATTGGTAGTTCATGAAAGGGATTCAAACCAAGGTCAGCAGAACAACACTAGCAGCTACAAAGCAAACAGTACTGTCCTCTAGCTTAGCTACTGTAATTGCACAACTAGTAGACCTCAGAGCTATCAGACTTGTGACCTTAGCTTGAACAGTTCAAAGACCAGATTCAGTCAATCGAAATTGTAGTTCAGGGGAAATGCATCATATAACCTGGAGTCATTTTAAGGTGCTGAGTGAATTTTTAAAAAATCTAAGTGATTTAAACATTGTAAGAGCAATGTTCTCCAGCAGTTCGCTTCAACAGGCAATCCCCACAGTTAAAACAGAGTGGACTGGATCCATCGATCTGAAACAAGGTTATTATAGTTTTGTGTTTTTATCGTTGTTTTGATTTATATTAGTTTAGTTTGTTTTCAGACCTGATTCATTAGTTTTTATTTAGAGGTCGTACAATAAGTTTTGTAGTGATTCCGATGTTGATGATTTGAAGAATATTTGCTGGTCTGTGCTGTGTAATGACGAGCAACCAGACGCTGCACTTGCCACATTTATAAAAAAGCTTTTTCCCGTTACCAATAAGCATGCCCCCCATTAAGAAAATGACTTCAAAACTGTTAAATCCCCTTGGATTGATTAGGAATTGGAAAATTATATGATTGAGAATGATGAGGCAAAAGGAATGGCAAATAATTCTGGCTGCACAACCGATTGGCAAACGTACTGCAAATTGAGAAATCATGTGACCCAAACTGAATAAAACAAAGAAGAAACTATACCATGAAACAAAGATAAATTATATAAAGAATGATAGTATAAAGCCTTGGGGCACCTTAATTGAAATTTTGGGCAAAAAGGCAAACTCGGCTCTATCGTTCATTTATTCAGTTGGCTCAATCATCACAAAAACCACTGATATTGCCAACATTTGAATGATTTTTTTCATTGGGAAGATTAGCAAACTTAGGCATAACATGCCAGCAACAAACGCGGACGCTACACATCCAAGTATAACTGACCAAATTATGAAAGAAAAGCATTGTAATTTTGAATTCCGTAGTGTGGAAGAGATGGAAAAAAACAGACAAGCCACCGAGGTCTGACAACTTGGATGGAAAAATACTGAGGATAATAGCTGACGATGATGCCACTCCTATTTGCCATATCTTCAATCTAAGTCTACTAAAAAGTGTATGCCTTCAGGACTGGAGGGAAGCCAGAATAGAATAGTACAGTCCCCTTTACTGGCTCAAATACCCAACCAATCAGCCTGTGAGCAACCCTTAGTAACCTTTTGGAATAAAACGTATTTTACCAGATACAATGCTATTTTTCAGTAAATAAATTGACAACAGACTTTTTCAGCATGCTTATAGGAAGTACATTCAACAAGCACAGCATTTACACAAATTACTGATGATTGGCTGAGAGAAATTGATGATTAAAAGATTGTGGGGGCTGTTTTGTTAGACTTCAGTGCGGCTTTTGACATTATCGATCATTAAAAAAATAAATGTGTTATGGCTTTACACCCCCTGCTTTATTGTGGATAAAGAGTTACCTGTCTAACAGAACACAGAGGGTGTTCTTTAATGGAATCCTATCCAACATAATCCAGGTAGAATCAGGAATTCCCCAGTAAACCCAGTGTGTCTATGTATGCGATAACTCAACACTATACATGTCAGCTACTAGAGCGACTGAAATGACTGCAACACTTAACAAAGAGCTGCAGTTAGTTTCAGAAATGGTGGCGAGGAATAAGTTAGTCCTAAATATTTCAAAAACTAAAAGCCTTGTATTTGAGACAAATTATTCACGAAACCTCAACTAAATCTTGTAATGAATAATGTAGAAATTGATCAAGTTGAGGTGTCTAAAACTGCTTGGAGTAACCCTGGATTGTAAACTGTCATGGAGCTAAGATGGGGAGAAGTTTGTCGATAATAAAGCGCCTGCTCTACCTTTTTAACAACACTATCAACAAGGCAGGTCCTACAGGCCCCAGTTTTGTTGCATCTGGACAACTGTTCAGTCGTGTGGTCAGGTGCCACAAAAGAGATCTCAGAAAATTACAATTGTCTCAGAACAGGGAAGCACGGCTGGTCTTTAAATGTAAATTGAGAGCTAACATTAATAATATGCATGTCAATCTCTCATGGCTCAAAGTGGAGGAGAGATTGACTTCATCACTACTTGTTTTTGTAATAAGTGTTGACAAGTTGAATGCATAAGCTGTCTGTTTAAACTACAAAGCACGGACACCCCCACAAGACATGCCACCAGAGGTCCCTTCAAGTCCATAACAGACTATGGGAGGCACACAGTACTACATAGAGCCATGACTTCATGGAACTCTATTCCCCATCAGGTAACTGATGCAAGCAGTAGAATCAGATTAAAATAACTGATTAAAAAATACACCTTATGGAACAGCGGGGACTGTGAAGAGACACAAACACACACACTCTACACACATACTTTGTAATATTGTTGTATGATGTACTGTTTTATCTTTTGCTTTATGCATGATGTAAGTGCCTTAATGTGTTTGGACCCCAGGAAGAGTAGCTGCAAGGCAGCAGCTAATGGGGGATCTCTAATAAATACAAGTAAACATGAATAAACATGTAATAAATCAAATATAGCAGCAATTACAGCTGTGAGTCAGTCTTCTTGGGTAAGTCTCTAAGAACATTGCGCAACTGGATTGTGTAATATTTGCCTATTATTCTTTTCATAATCTTTCAAGCTCTGTTGGGGATCATGGCTAGACATCAATCATTAAGTCTTGCCATAGTATTTCAAGCAGACGTATGTCAAAACTGCAATTTGGCCACTTAGGAACATTCACGGTCTTCTTGGTAAGCAACTCCAGCGTAGATTTGGCCTTGTGTTGTAGGTTATTTTCCTGCTTAAAGGTGAAATCATCTCCCAGTCTCTGGTGCAGGTTTTCTTCTAGGATTCAGCCTGTGCTTAGCCCTATCCCATTTCTTTTTATCCTGAAAAACCTCCCAATATTTGCCGATGTCAAGCATACCCATAACATGATGCAGCCTCCACCATGCTTAAAAATAAGGAGGCAGTTACTCAGTGATGTGTTGTATTTAACCCAAACATAGAGCTTTGCATTTAGGCCAAAACATGGATTCATTTGCCATGTTGTTTTGCAGTATTAGTTTAGTGCAATGTTGCATACACAATGAATGTTTTATTGTATTTTGTATATGGATTTACTACAATGTTGTTGATCCATCATCAGTTTTCTCCCATCACCGCCATTGAATTCTGCAGCTGTTTTAAAATCGTAACATCCCTGAGCATTAGCATCCTTGTCCTGCAGCTCAGTTCAGAAGGACGACTGTATCTTTGATGTGTCTGGGTAATTTAATACATAATACACAGCATATTAACTAGACCATGCTTAAAGAGATATTCAATGTCTGATTTGATATTGTTACCCATCTACCAATCACTATCCTTTTTTATGAGGCTTTTGAAAAGCTCCCTGGTCTTTGTAGTTGAATCTGTGCTTGAAATTCAATACTTGACTGAGGCACCTTTCAGATATGTATGTATGGGCGACAGAGGATGGGTGTGTCATTTTAAAAAATCATGTCAACCCCTATTATTTCACATTGAGTGAGTCCATGTAACTTTTTATGTGATATGGTAAGCCACATTTTACTCCTGAATTCATTTAGTCTTTCCAAAGCAAAGGGGCTGAATACTTATGCAATGACTACATTTTAGTTATTACATTTTTTATTCATATTTTTTTATCACAATTTTCTTCCACTTTGATATAACATAGTATTTTGTGTATATTGTAGGCTTTTTTTTTACAATTAAATAAACTTTAATCCCACTTTTTAACACAATAAAATGTGAAGAAATCTAAGGGGTCTGAATAGTTTTGCAAGGCACTATTAAGACTATTAAGTTCTAGTTAGCCTGGCCTATAACTCCCTCCTGTCCTGCGAGAGAAACACAATAAAATTAGAAAAATTATGGATGACAAAAGAGATTCAAAATAATCAAACCTTGACAGAGAAAAAAGTTGAAAATGTATGTGAGGAAAATGGAACCGCACCTATTTAGACTGAGCATTTAATTCATGGAAATCTCTTAAGGCCCAGTGTTTTCTCTTCTAAAGGGCCTTGGTGTCTTATGAATCTCTCTGGCAGCTAGCTGGGTTAAATCATTGCGGCTGCATCTGAAATTGCACCATAATCCCTATGTAGAGTACTACATTCCTAGTCAAAAGTAGTGCACTATGTAAGGAATAGGGTACCATTTTGGATGCATTCTGGGTTTGTAATATATCAGAGAGCCTGAATGAGGCGTAACAGAGAGAACAGAACAGATGTTTTAATGATGTAAAGGATGACAAGTCTCAGGCTTAATGTGTTATAGAACATAAAGCTTGCATCACGCCATCATGTTACAATTCGGTCACACTATAAATCTGACAAGAAGACACAGTGGCAGAATAAATTCATCACAAAATCGAAGAGCAACCTCTGTCTGGTGAAGTCCACAAAGCATATTGCATGTAACAAACAGTTACATGACCTACAGCACGGTCAAGCAAGTTAATGTTTCCAACATTTTCGGCCCACTAAACAACTATTGATTTAGAGAACCACAGAGACTTACCGCAAATCGTAAAGAAAACAGGAGCTGTATTCCAGCACCATTTCAACTTCAACATCATCAAATCACCTATGCTTAGTCTAATACAGTGACAACTAAAATATAGACCATAAAGCTTGCGAGGCGAAGGAGATTGCATCATGCCATCATATTATAATTAGGTCATACTATATCCGGTGAACACAAACGGTACCCTATTTCCTATATAGTAGTAGACTATTGTTGACCATAGGGATCTGGTCACAAGTAGCGCACTATATAAGGAATAGGACTCAGTTACTGTCTGTGCATATCAATTATTCCTTACAAGTACTCTTTACAATGTTAATTAATTACTTCACATGATTTAATGCAGCTATCATGACGGAATGATGAATAAAAGAGTTTGAACAGGATCTTAAACACTTACAAATTCGTAACATATACAAATTGCAGGATTACAAAATAATTATAATTTGCAGTGTGTAACATCATATGAAATGGATGACGTTGTGCACAATTTTCAGGGATCCATTTTGGCTCGTGAGCGCTACTTCAAAACTCCTGGCTGAAATTAAACAAAACCTTTTTATAGCGCATCTTTTAATGGATTTATAAAACATAGAGCCATTGACTGCACGGAGTCGCGTTAACAGACATCCCATTCAGCCGTGTTTAGTTGGAACACTAAAATGTAAGATGTAATCTACATCTCCATTATTATTGGACACAATGTTGATTCAACCAGTGATTGACCCGTGGGTAGTGACTAGTTTCTTGTTTCTGTTTGCTGAACATTCAACCGAGCAGTCAGGACACCTGTCTACCTGTCAATCTGCCTCGCCCCCCTCCTCCCTGAACAACTCCTTTCAATTGCTGAAATTATTTCTCTAAGCTGACTTCTATGTTGGCTTTCAATCTACTCAGAAAATTGAATCACAGATGGGAAATAAAGGAATGGAAGTAAGATGCATTTAATCTTGTTGTGCCAAAGATAACTAATAGTGTCTGAGGACTGCCCTTCTCACAAGGTTGTTAGAATTTCAGTGAAGTGAAGGAAATATGTTGCCATGGAATATATCTGCTGGAAGGTTGAGAGGTTTGTAAACCTGGCAGCATCTAGAATTCATTGGTAGTTCATGAAAGGGATTCAAACCAAGGTCAGCAGAACAACACTAGCAGCTACAAAGCAAACAGTACTGTCCTCTAGCTTAGCTACTGTAATTGCACAACTAGTAGACCTCAGAGCTATCAGACTTGTGACCTTAGCTTGAACAGTTCAAAGACCAGATTCAGTCAATCGAAATTGTAGTTCAGGGGAAATGCATCATATAACCTGGAGTCATTTTAAGGTGCTGAGTGAATTTTTTTTAAATCTAAGTGATTTAAACATTGTAAGAGCAATGTTCTCCAGCAGTTCGCTTCAACAGGCAATCCCCACAGTTAAAACAGAGTGGACTGGATCCATCGATCTGAAACAAGGTTATTATAGTTTTGTGTTTTTATCGTTGTTTTGATTTATATTAGTTTAGTTTGTTTTCAGACCTGATTCATTCGTTTTTATTTAGAGGTCGTACAATAATAAAAATAAATAAAAAATAATAAAATAATTGAGCAGCTGCTGAACAATGAGCTCCTGTATATGTTGAGATTTAAATGTTTTTTAGAGTGAAGTACATCGAAAAAATCAAGAGAACTGCAAGACTCAATAGAAGACAAAACAAGGAACAAACCAAAAAAGACAGGCTTTTGAAAAATTAACTATTTTTCATAAAATTGTACAGTTATCTTAGCTAGCTGAATTGCTAGCAGAATTGTTTACTTGTTGCTAAGCAGTTGCTAGGGACTCTCCTGGAAGAAGCTAGCTAGCTTACAAAGAATAACAACAATAAATATCTAGTTAACAGAAGAAAGGAAGACAAAATAAGGACAAAGAAGGACAGAAGAAAAAGGAAAAGAAAGAGGACAACAAAGTGAAACAGTCAGTACTTCTATTGCAACTTCATATTTCGTCGTCCTAACGTAGTCTACACTGCTATCTGCCCAGCAGCTAGCCAGCTAAGCAACGTCCACCGTCTACCGAATAGCAGCACTGTAGAAACTATTACACTCAACTGAACGACTTGATTAGTGTAGTGTTAGCTAGCTACATAGTTGTCTTTGCTGTCTTCGTATCCAAGATAATTGTGTAGTTTAGAGCGTGTAGTCTTAGAGTGATTATCTTAATTTACCGAGGTTAGCTAGCCAGCTATTTGTCATCCTTAACGTAGGAGACACTGCTAGCTAGCCAACAGCTAGCCAACGTCTACTGAATAGAACTTCCGCACTCAACAACCCGGTCGCATTCCGCTTCGCTCCACAGGTAGTATAACATTTTCATTTCATTTCATTACAGCACAACGGTTTGATTTGTTTGATTGTAGCTAGCTACATAGCTAGCTACATAGCCGTCTGTGTATCAAAGATAATTGTGTAGTCTAGAGCGATTTTCTAGGTTAGCTAGCCAGCTATTGTCGTTATTTTAACGCAACGTAACGTAATCAACACTGCTAGCTAGCCAGCTAGCCCCCGAATAGCAGCACTGTAGAAACTATTACACTAAACGGAACGACTTGATTAGTGTAGTGTCAACAACACAGCCACTGCCAGCTAGCCTACAAAGTCAACAACGCAGCCACTGCCAGCTAGCCTACTTCAGCAGTACTGTATCATTTTAATCATTTTAGTCAATAAGATTCTTGCTACGTAAGCTTAACTTTCTGAACATTCGAGACGTGTAGTCCACTTGTCATTCAATCTCCTTGCATTAGCGTAGCCTCTTCTGTAGCCTGTCAACTATGTGTCTGTCTATCCCTGTTATCTCCTCTCTGCACAGACCATACAAACGCTCCACACCGCGTGGCCGCGCCACCTAATCTGGTGGTCCCAGCGCGCACGACCCACGTGGAGTTCCAGGTCTCCGGTAGCCTCTGGAACTGCCGATCTGCGGCCAACAAGGCAGAGTTCATCTCAGCCTATGCCTCCCTCCAGTCCCTCGACTTCTTGGCACTGACGGAAACATGGATCACCACAGATAACACTGCTACTCCTACTGCTCTCTCTTCATCCGCCCACGTGTTCTCGCACACCGAGAGCTTCTGGTCAGCGGGGTGGTGGCACCGGGATCCTCATCTCTCCCAAGTGGTCATTCTCTCTTTCTCCCCTTACCCATCTGTCTATCGCCTCCTTTGAATTTCATGCTGTCACAGTTACCAGCCCTTTCAAGCTTAACATCCTTATCATTTATCGCCCTCCAGGTCCCCTCGGAGAGTTCATCAATGAGCTTGATGTCTTGATAAGCTCCTTTCCTGAGGACGGCTCACCTCTCACAGTTCTGGGCGACTTTAACCTCCCCACGTCTACCTTTGACTCATTCCTCTCTGCCTCCTTCTTTCCACTCCTTTCCTCTTTTGACCTCACCCTCTCACCATCCCCCCCTACTCACAAGGCAGGCAATACGCTCGACCTCATCTTTACTAGATGCTGTTCTTCCACTAACCTCATTGCAACTTCCCTCCAAGTCTCCGACCACTACCTTGTATCCTTTTCCCTCTCGCTCTCATCCAACACTTCCCACACTGCCCCTACTCGGATGGTATCGCGCCGTCCCAACCTTCGCTCTCTCTCCCCCGCTACTCTCTCCTCTTCCATCCTATCATCTCTTCCCTCTGCTCAAACCTTCTCCAACCTATCTCCTGATTCTGCCTCCTCAACCCTCCTCTCCTCCCTTTCTGCATCCTTTGACTCTCTATGTCCCCTATCTTCCAGGCCGGCTCGGTCCTCCCCTCCCGCTCCGTGGCTCGACGACTCATTGCGAGCTCACAGAACAGGGCTCCGGGCAGCCGAGCGGAAATGGAGGAAAACTCGCCTCCCTGCGGACCTGGCATCCTTTCGCTCCCTCCTCTCTACATTTTCCTCCTCTGTCTCTGCTGCTAAAGCCACTTTCTACCACTCTAAATTCCAAGCATCTGCCTCTAACCCTAGGAAGCTCTTTGCCACCTTCTCCTCCCTCCTGAATCCTCCTCCCCCCCCCCCCTCCTCCCTCTCTGCAGATGACTTCGTCAACCATTTTGAAAAGAAGGTCGACGACATCCGATCCTCGTTTGCTAAGTCAAACGACACCGCTGGTTCTGCTCACACTGCCCTACCCTGTGCTCTGACCTCTTTCTCCCCTCTCTCTCCAGATGAAATCTCGCGTCTTGTGACGGCCGGCCGCCCAACAACCTGCCCGCTCGACCCTATCCCCTCCTCTCTTCTCCAGACCATTTCCGGAGACCTTCTCCCTTACCTCACCTCGCTCATCAACTCATCCCTGACCGCTGGCTACGTCCCTTCCGTCTTCAAGAGAGCGAGAGTTGCACCCCTTCTGAAAAAACCTACACTCGATCCCTCCGATGTCAACAACTACAGACCAGTATCCAATCTTTCTTTTCTCTCCAAAACTCTTGAACGTGCCGTTCTTGGCCAGCTCTCCCGCTATCTCTCTCAGAATGACCTTCTTGATCCAAATCAGTCAGGTTTCAAGACTAGTCATTCAACTGAGACTGCTCTTCTCTGTATCACGGAGGCGCTCCGCACTGCTAAAGCTAACTCTCTCTCCTCTGCTCTCATCCTTCTAGACCTATCGGCTGCCTTCGATACTGTGAACCATCAGATCCTCCTCTCCACCCTCTCCGAGTTGGGCATCTCCGGCGCGGCCCACGCTTGGATTGCGTCCTACCTGACAGGTCGCTCCTACCAGGTGGCGTGGCGAGAATCTGTCTCCTCACCACGCGCTCTCACCACTGGTGTCCCCCAGGGCTCTGTTCTAGGCCCTCTCCTATTCTCGCTATACACCAAGTCACTTGGCTCTGTCATAACCTCACATGGTCTCTCCTATCATTGCTATGCAGACGACACACAATTAATCTTCTCCTTTCCCCCTTCTGATGACCAGGTGGCGAATCGCATCTCTGCATGTCTGGCAGACATATCAGTGTGGATGACGGATCACCACCTCAAGCTGAACCTCGGCAAGACGGAGCTGCTCTTCCTCCCGGGGAAGGATTGCCCGTTCCATGATCTCGCCATCACGGTTGACAACTCCATTGTGTCCTCCTCCCAGAGCGCTAAGAACCTTGGCGTGATCCTGGACAACACCCTGTCGTTCTCAACTAACATCAGGCGGTGGCCCGTTCCTGTAGGTTCATGCTCTACAACATCCGCAGAGTACGACCCTGCCTCACACAGGAAGCGGCGCAGGTCCTAATCCAGGCATTTGTCATCTCCCGTCTGGATTACTGCAACTCGCTGTTGGCTGGGCTCCCTGCCTGTGCCATTAAACCCCTACAACTCATCCAGAACGCCGCAGCCCGTCTGGTGTTCAACCTTCCCAAGTTCTCTCACGTCACCCCGCTCCTCCGCTCTCTCCACTGGCTTCCAGTTGAAGCTCGCATCCGCTACAAGACCATGGTGCTTGCCTACGGAGCTGTGAGGGGAACGGCACCTCAGTACCTCCAGGCTCTGATCAGGCCCTACACCCAAACAAGGGCGCTGCGTTCATCCACCTCTGGCTTGCTCGCCTCCCTACCACTGAGGAAGTACAGTTCCCGCTCAGCCCAGTCAAAACTGTTCGCTGCTCTGGCTCCCCAATGGTGGAACACACTCCCTCACGACGCCAGGACAGCGGAGTCAATCACCACCTTCCGGCGACACCTGAAACCCCACCTCTTTAAGGAATACCTAGGATAGGATAAAGTAATCCTTCTCACCCCCCTTAAAAGATTTAGATGCACTATTGTAAAGTGGCTGTTCCACTGGATGTCATAAGGTGAATGCACCAATTTGTAAGTCGCTCTGGATAAGAGCGTCTGCTAAATGACTTAAATGTAAATGTAAATAAGTTTTGTAGTGATTCCGATGTTGATGATTTGAAGAATATTTGCTGGTCTGTGCTGTGTAATGACGAGCAACCAGACGCTGCACTTGCCACATTTATAAAAAAGCTTTTTCCAGTTACCAATAAGCATGCCCCCCATTAAGAAAATGACTTCAAAATTGTTAAATCCCCTTGGATTGATTAGGAATTGGAAAATTATATGATTGAGAATGATGAGGCAAAAGGAATGGCAAATAATTCTGGCTGCACAACCGATTGGCAAACGTACTGCAAATTGAGAAATCATGTGACCCAAACTGAATAAAACAAAGAAGAAACTATTCCATGAAACAAAGATAAATTATATAAAGAATGATAGTATAAAGCCTTGGGGCACCTTTATTTAAATTTTGGGCAAAAAGGCAAACTCGGCTCTATCGTTCATTTATTCAGTTGGTTCAATCATCACAAAAACACTGATATTGCAACATTTGAATGATTGTTTTTCATTGGGAAGATTAGCAAACTTAGGCATAACATGCCAGCAACAAACGCGGACGCTACACATCCAAGTATAACTGACCAAATTATGAAAGAAAAGCATTGTAATTTTGAATTCCGTAGTGTGGAAGAGGTGGAAAAAACAGACAAGCCACCGAGGTCTGACAACTTGGATGGAAAATACTGAGGATAATAGCTGACGATGATGCCACTCCTATTTGCCATATCTTCAATCTAAGTCTACTAAAAAGTGTATGCCTTCAGGACTGGAGGGAAGCCAGAATAGAATAGTACAGTCCCCTTTACTGGCTCAAATACCCAACCAATCAGCCTGTGATCAACCCTTAGTAACCTTTTGGAATAAAACGTATTTTACCTGATACAATGCTATTTTTAGGTAAATAAATTGACAACAGACTTTTACAGCATGCTTATAGGGAAGCACATTCAACAAGCACAGCATTTACACAAATTACTGATGATTGGATGAGAGAAATTAATGATTAAAAGATTGTGGGGGCTGTTTTGTTAGACTTCAGTGCAGCTTTTGACATTATCGATCATTAAAAAAATTAAATGTGTTATGGCTTTACACCCCCTGCTTTATTGTGGATAAAGAGTTACCTGTCTAACAGAACACAGAGGGTGTTCTTTAATGGAATCCTATCCAACATAATCCAGGTAGAATCAGGAATTCCCCAGTAAACCCAGTGTGTCTATGTATGCGATAACTCAACACTATACATGTCAGCTACTAGAGCGACTGAAATGACTGCAACACTTAACAAAGAGCTGCAGTTAGTTTCAGAAATGGTGGCGAGGAATAAGTTAGTCCTAAATATTTCAAAAACTAAAAAGCCTTGTATTTGAGACAAATTATTCACGAAACCTCAACTAAATCTTGTAATGAATAATGTAGAAATTGATCAAGTTGAGGTGTCTAAAACTGCTTGGAGTAACCCTGGATTGTAAACTGTCATGGAGCTAAGATGGGGAGAAGTTTGTCGATAATAAAGCGCCTGCTATGCCTTTTTAACAACACTATCAACAAGGCAGGTCCTACAGGCCCCAGTTTTGTTGCATCTGGACAACTGTTCAGTCGTGTGGTCAGGTGCCACAAAGAGAGATCTCAGAAAATTACAATTGTCTCAGAACAGGGAAGCACGGCTGGTCTTTAAATGTACATTGAGAGCTAACATTAATAATATGCATGTCAATCTCTCATGGCTCAAAGTGGAGGAGAGATTGACTTCATCACTACTTGTTTTTGTAATAAGTGTTGACAAGTTGAATGCATAAGCTGTCTGTTTAAACTACAAAGCACGGACACCCCCACAAGACATGCCACCAGAGGTCCCTTCAAGTCCATAACAGACTATGGGAGGCACACAGTACTACATAGAGCCATGACTTCATGGAACTCTATTCCCAATCAGGTAACTGATGCAAGCAGTAGAATCAGATTAAAATAACTGATAAAAAAAAATACACCTTATGGAACAGCGGGGACTGTGAAGAGACACAAACACACACACTCTACACACATACGTTGTAATATTGTTGTATGATGTACTGTTTTATCTTTTGCTTTATGCATGATGTAAGTGCCTTAATGTGTTTGGACCCCAGGAAGAGTAGCTGCAAGGCAGCAGCTAATGGGGATCTCTAATAAATACAAATAAACATGAATAAAAATGTAATAAATCAAATAGCAGCAATTACAGCTGTGAGTCAGTCTTCTTGGGTAAGTCTCTAAGAGCATTGCGCAACTGGATTGTGTAATATTTGCCTATTATTCTTTCATAATCTTTCAAGCTCTGTTGGGGATCATGGCTAGACATCAATCATTAAGTCTTGCCATAGTATTTCAAGCAGACGTATGTCAAAACTGCAATTTGGCCACTTAGGAACATTCACGGTCTTCTTGGTAAGCAACTCCAGTGTAGATTTGGCCTTGTGTTGTAGGTTATTTTCCTGCTTAAAGGTGAAATCATCTCCCAGTCTCTGGTGCAGGTTTTCTTCTAGGATTCAGCCTGTGCTTAGCCCTATCCCATTTCTTTTTATCCTGAAAAACCTCCCAATATTTGCCGATGTCAAGCATACCCATAACATGATGCAGCCTCCACCATGCTTAAAAATAAGGAGGCAGTTACTCAGTGATGTGTTGTATTTAACCCAAACATAGAGCTTTGCATTTAGGCCAAAACATGGATTCATTTGCCATGTTGTTTTGCAGTATTAGTTTAGTGCAATGTTGCATACACAATGAATGTTTTATTGTATTTTGTATATTTGCATTCTTCTTTTCACTCTGTCATTCAGGTCATTATTGTGGATTTACTACAATGTTGTTGATCCATCATCAGTTTTCTCCCATCACCGCCATTGAATTCTGCAGCTGTTTTAAAATCGTAACATCCCTGAGCATTAGCATCCTTGTCCTGCAGCTCAGTTCAGAAGGACGACTGTATCTTTGATGTGTCTGGGTAATTTAATACATAATACACAGCATATTAACTAGACCATGCTTAAAGAGATATTCAATGTCTGATTTGATATTGGTACCCATCTACCAATCACTATCCTTTTTTATGAGGCTTTTGAAAAGCTCCCTGGTCTTTGTAGTTGAATCTGTGCTTGAAATTCAATACTTGACTGAGGCACCTTACAGATAGATGTATGTATGGGCGACAGAGGATGGGTGTGTCATTTTAAAAATCATGTCAACCCCTATTATTTCACATTGAGTGAGTCCATGTAACTTTTTATGTGATATGGTAAGCCACATTTTACTCCTGAATTCATTTAGTCTTTCCAAAACAAAGGGGCTGAATACTTATGCAATGACTACATTTTAGTTATTACATTTTTTATTCATATTTTTTTATCACAATTTTCTTCCACTTTGATATAACATAGTATTTTGTGTATATTGTAGGCTTTTTTTTTACAATTAAATAAACTTTAATCCCACTTTTTAACACAATAAAATGTGAAGAAATCTAAGGGTCTGAATAGTTTTGCAAGGCACTGGCTAAGACTATTAAGTTCTAGTTAGCCTGGCCTATAACTCCCTCCCCTGTCCTGCGAGAGAAACACAATAAAATTAGAAAAATTATGGATGACAAAAGAGATTCAAAATAATCAAACCTTGACAGAGAAAAAGTTGAAAATGTATGTGAGGAAAATGGAACCGCACCTATTTAGACTGAGCATTTAATTCATGGAAATCTCTAAAGGCCCAGTGTTTTTCTCTTCTAAAGGGCCTTGGTGTCTTATGAATCTCTGGCAGCTAGCTGGGTTAAATCATTGCGGCTGCATCTGAAATTGCACCATAATCCCTATGTAGAGTACTACATTCCTAGTCAAAAGTAGTGCACTATGTAAGGAATAGGGTACCATTTTGGATGCATTCTGGGTTTGTAATATATCAGAGAGCCTGAATGAGGCGTAACAGAGAGAACAGAACAGATGTTTTACTGATGTAAAGGATGACAAGTCTCAGGCTTAATGTTTTATAGAACATAAAGCTTGCAGGGCGAAGGAGATTGCATCACGCCATCATGTTACAATTCGGTCACACTATAAATCTGACAAGACACAGTGGCAGAATAAATTCATCACAAAATCGAAGAGCAACCTCTGTCTGGTGAAGTCCACAAAGCATATTGCATGTAACAAACAGTTACATGACCTACAGCACGGTCACAAGTTAATGTTTACAACATTTTCAGCCCACTAAACAACTATTGATTTAGAGAACCACAGAGACTTACCGCAAATCGTAAAGAAAACAGGAGCTGTATTCCAGCACCATTTCAACTTCAACATCATCAAATCACCTATGCTTAGTCTAATACAGTGACAACTAAAATATAGACCATAAAGCTTGCGAGGCGAAGGAGATTGCATCATGCCATCATATTATAATTAGGTCATACTATATCCGGTGAACACAAACGGTACCCTATTTCCTATATAGTAGTAGACTATTGTTGACCATAGGGCTCTGGTCACAAGTAGCGCACTA